>NW_026868047.1:5000-78883 GCF_020745735.1 Hemiscyllium ocellatum | reverse complement strand
CCCCGCCCCTCGCTCCCTCCCTCCCCCTTGCTCGCTCTCTCTCCCCCTGTCCTCCCAGATGTATTAGATTAGATTACTTACAGTGTGGAAACAGGCCCTTCGGCCAACAAGTCCACACCGACCCACAACCCACTCATAGCCCTACATTTACCCCTTACCTAACACTACGGGCAATTTAGCTTGGCCGATTCACCTGACCCGCACATCTTTGGACTGTGGGAGGAAACCGAGCACCCGGAGGAAACCCACGCAGACACGGGGAGAACGTGCAAACTCCACACAGTCAGTCGCCTGAGGCGGGAATTGAACCCGGGTCCCTGGTGCTGTGAGGCAGCAGTGCTAACCACTGTGCCACCGTGCCGCCCCCCCTAGTCTTTCCGTCCTTGAGCTGCACCACCCAGTGACGCAGCGGAGAGGTGTACCCGTGTCGAATTGCCAACAGTAGAAGAGCAGTTTGAGGCATTTGACAGGAGGTTTAGGAGGAGGAAGAGGGGGTAAGGAGATAAGGGAATTGTGAAAGGGGAGGGGGAAGATAGAGGGAGAGGGGGTAGTGAGGGGAGAGAGAGAGAGAGGGGGGGGAGAGAGGGGGGAGAGAGAGGGGGGGAGAGAGAGAGAGGGGGGAGAGAGAGAGGGGGGAGGGGGGGAAGACAGAGGCGCGGGGGGGAAGAGACAGAGGCGCGGGGGGAGGGAAAGAGACAGAGGCGTGCGGGGGGAGAGAGAGACAGAGGCGTGGGGTGGGGAGAGAGAGAGAGAGACAGAGGCGTGGGGTGGGGAGAGAGACAGAGGCGCGGGGGGGGGGGGAGAGAGACAGAGGCGCGGGGGGAGAGAGAGACAGAGGCGTGGGGTGGGGAGAGAGAGAGAGAGACAGAGGCGTGGGGTGGGGAGAGAGACAGAGAGCGCGGGGGGGGGAGAGAGACAGAGGCGCGGGGGGAGGGAAAGAGACAGAGGCGTGCGGGGGGAGAGAGAGAGACAGAGGCGTGGGGTGGGGAGAGAGAGAGAGAGACAGAGGCGTGGGGTGGGGAGAGAGACAGAGGCGCGGGGGGGGAGAGAGACAGAGGCGCGGGGGGAGAGAGAGACAGAGGCGTGGGGTGGGGAGAGTGAGAGAGAGACAGAGGCGTGGGGTGGGGAGAGAGACAGAGGCGCGGGGGGGGAGAGAGACAGAGGCGCGGGGGGGGAGAGAGACAGAGGCGCGGGGGGGGAGAGAGACAGAGGCGCGGGGGGGGAGAGAGACAGAGGCGCGGGGGGGGAGAGAGACAGAGGCGCGGGGGGGGAGAGAGACAGAGGCGCGGGGGGGGAGAGAGACAGAGGCGCGGGGGGGGAGAGAGACAGAGGCGCGGGGGGGGAGAGAGACAGAGGCGCGGGGGGGGAGAGAGACAGAGGCGCGGGGGGGGAGAGAGACAGAGGCGCGGGGGGGGAGAGAGACAGAGGCGCGGGGGGGGAGAGAGACAGAGGCGCGGGGGGGGAGAGAGACAGAGGCGCGGGGGGGGAGAGAGACAGAGGCGCGGGGGGGGAGAGAGACAGAGGCGCGGGGGGGGGAGAGAGACAGAGGCGCGGGGGGGAGAGAGACAGAGGCGCGGGGGGGGAGAGAGACAGAGGCGCGGGGGGGGAGAGAGACAGAGGCGCGGGGGGGGAGAGAGACAGAGGCGCGGGGGGGGAGAGAGACAGAGGCGCGGGGGGGGAGAGAGACAGAGGCGCGGGGGGGGAGAGAGACAGAGGCGCGGGGGGGGAGAGAGACAGAGGCGCGGGGGGGGAGAGAGACAGAGGCGCGGGGGGGAGAGAGACAGAGGCGCGGGGGGGGAGAGAGACAGAGGCGCGGGGGGGAGAGAGAGAGAGAGACAGAGGCGCGGGGGGGGAGAGAGAGAGAGAGACAGAGGCGCGGGGGGGGAGAGAGAGAGACAGAGGCGCGGGGGGGGGGAGAGAGAGACAGAGGCGCGGGGGGAGAGAGAGAGACAGACAGACAGACAGAGGCATGGGGGGGGAGAGAGAGACAGAGGCGCGGGGGGAGAGAGAGAGACAGAGGCGCGGGGGGAGAGAGAGAGACAGAGGCGCGGGGGGAGAGAGAGAGACTGAGGCACGGGGGGGAGAGAGAGACAAAGGCGCGGGGGGGGAGCGAGAGAGACAGAGGTGTGGGGGGGGGGGGGAAGAGAGGCAGAGGCGAGGGGGGGGGGGGGGTGTGAGGGAAGAGACAGAGAGAGGAAGGCGGTGAGGGAGGACCCCTGGCAGTGAGGAGACCTTCTGTGTTTTGATGGTGCTGGGCTCGATGAGGAAGCCGGAAACCACACTCGGTGGGAACCCTCCTCAGATCCTCACAGCGATAGCAAACACAACACCATCAATAACACGGCGTGTGTACCAGCCCTCCCTGACTGCTCCAGAATATTCCAGCAGGTAAACAGTTCCCAACTACTTCAACCCAGCAACACGGCACAGGCAACACAAACAGGCAGTGGGTCACTGCCGAGGGAGGGTCAGTGCAGAGGGAGGGTCAGTGCAGAGGGAGGGTCAGTGCTGAGGGTGTGGGCGCTGAGGGAGCGGGTGCTGTGGGAGGGTCAGTGCTGTGGGAGGGTCAGTGCTGAGGGAGTGGGTGCTGTGGGAGGGTCAGTGCCGAGGGAGGGTCAGTGCCGAGGGAGCGGGCGCTGTGGGAGGGTCGGTGCTGAGGGAGCGGGCGCTGTGGGAGGGTCGGTGCCGAGGGAGGGTCAGTGCTGTGGGAGGGTCAGTGCTGAGGGTGTGGGCGCTGTAGGAGGGTCAGTGCTGAGGGAGTGGGCGCTGTGGGAGGGTCAGTGCTGAGGGAGCGGGCGCTGTGGGAGCGTCAGTGCTGTGGGAGCGGACGCTGTGGGAGGGTCAGTGCTGAGGGAGCGGACGCTGTGGGAGGGTCAGTGCTGAGGGAGCGGGCGCTGAGGGAGCGGGTGCTGTGGGAGGGTCAGTGCTGAGGGAGCGGACGCTGTGGGAGGGTCAGTGCTGTGGGAGGGTCAGTGCTGTGGGAGGGTCAGTGCTGAGGGAGCGGGTGCTGTGGGAGGGTCAGTGCTGAGGGAGTGGGCACTGTGGGAGGGTCAGCGCTGTGGGAGGGTCAGTGCTGAGGGAGCGGGCGCTGTGGGAGCGTCAGTGCTGTGGGAGCGGACGCTGTGGGAGGGTCAGTGCTGAGGGAGCGGACGCTGTGGGAGGGTCAGTGCTGAGGGAGCGGGTGCTGTGGGAGGGTCAGTGCTGATGGAGTGGGTGCTGTGGGAGGGTCAGTGCTGAGGGAGCGGGTGCTGTGGGAGGGTCAGTGCTGAGGGAGCGGGTGCTGTGGGAGGGTCAGTGCTGTGGGAGGGTCAGTGCTGTGGGAGCGTCAGTGCTGTGGGAGCGTCAGTGCTGTGGGAGGTCAGTGCTGAGGGAGCGGGCGCTGTGGGAGGGTCAGTGCTGTGGGAGCGGACGCTGTGGGAGGGTCAGTGCTGAGGGAGCGGGTGCTGTGGGAGGGTCAGTGCTGAGGGAGCGGACGCTGTGGGAGGGTCAGTGCTGAGGGAGCGGGCGCTGTGGGAGGTCAGTGCTGAGGGAGCGGACGCTGTGGGAGGGTCAGTGCTGAGGGAGCGGGTGCTGTGGGAGGGTCAGTGCTGAGGGAGCGGATGCTGTGGGAGGGTCAGTGCTGAGGGAGCGGGTGCTGTGGGAGGGTCAGTGCTGAGGAGCGGGTGCTGTGGGAGGGTCAGTGCTGAGGGAGTGGGTGCTGTGGGAGGGTCAGTGCTGAGGGAGTGGGTGCTGTGGGTGGGTCAGTGCTGAGGGAGGGTCAGTGCTGAGGGAGCGGGTGCTGTGGGAGGGTCAGTGCTGAGGGAGTGGGTGCTGTGGGAGGGTCAGTGCTGAGGGAGTGGGTGCTGTGGATGGGTCAGTGCTGAGGGAGCCCCTGTCCCAACAGATGGATTTCTACCAGGGCCTTCAAGGAAGTTCTCGCCACAAACTGCATTTGCCTGGCGCCATCCACACAGGGAACCGTCACTGACGGAGAGTCCATCAGATCAGGTAAGGGTCCAAGACCCCCATCGTAGGGGATGGAGGAGGGGACGGAGTTGGGAGGGGGTGTAGGGGCTGGAGGAGGGGACGGAGATAGGGAGGGGGTGTAGGGGCTGGAGATGGGGACGGAGATAGGGAGGGGGTGTAGGGGGCTGGAGGAGGGGACGGAGATAGGGAGGGGGTGTAGGGGCTGGAGGAGGGGACGGGGATAGGGAGGGGGTGTAGGGGGCTGGAGGAGGGGACGGGGATAGGGAGGGGGTGTAGGGGGTGGAGGAGGGACGGAGATAGGGAGGGGGTGTAGGGGCTGGAGGAGGGGACGGAGATAGGGAGGGGGTGTAGGGGCTGGAGGAGGGGACGGAGATAGGGAGGGGGTGTAGGGGCTGGAGGAGGGGACGGAGATAGGGAGGGGGTGTAGGGGCTGGAGGAGGGGACGGAGATAGGGAGGGGGTGTAGGGGCTGGAGGAGGGGACGGGGATAGGGAGGGGTGTAGGGGCTGGAGGAGGGGACGGGGATAGGGAGGGAGTGTAGGGGCTGGACGAGGGGACAGGGATAGGGAGGGGGTGTAGGGGCTGGAGGAGGGGACGGGGATAGGGAGGGAGTGTAGGGGCTGGACGAGGGGACAGGGATAGGGAGGGGGTGTAGGGGCTGGACGAGGGGACAGGGATAGGGAGGGGGTGTAGGGTGCTGGAGGAGGGGACGGGGATAGGGAGGGAGTGTAGGGGCTGGACGAGGGGACTGGGATAGGGAGGGGGTGTAGGGGGATGGAGGTAAGGAGGAGGTGTAGGGGCTGGACGAGGGGACAGGGATATGGAGGGGGTGTAGGGGGATGGAGGAGATGGCCCGAGGGGGCGAGAGGTTTCACATAACGCTGACAGGCAGTCTGGACCCTAAACCAACTCTCAACCTGATTAAACAGTTAATCCACTGTCTCTATCTGCAGAAAACAACCACAAACCCCTTTATAATGTGGGAACTGAGAGACACCAGTCAGTATATCTCCCTGAGAGACACCAGTCAGTGTACAGATATCTCCCTGAGAGAGAGGGGGGCCTGAGAGACCCCAGTCAGTGTACAGATATCTCCCTGAGAGAGAGGGGGGACTGAGAGACCCCAGTCAGTGTACAGATATCTCCCTGAGAGAGAGGGGGGCCTGAGAGACACCAGTCAGTGTACAGATATCTCCCTGAGAGAGAGGGGGGCCTGAGAGATACCAGTCAGTGTACAGATATCTCCCTGAGAGAGGGGGGACTGAGAGACACCAGTCAGTGTACAGATATCTCCCTGAGAGAGAGAGGGGACTGAGAGACAGCAGTCAGTGTACAGATATCTCCCTGAGAGAGGGGGGACTGAGAGACACCAGTCAGTGTACAGATATCTCCCTGAGAGAGAGAGGGGACTGAGAGACACCAGTCAGTGTACAGATATCTCCCTGAGAGAGAGAGGGGACTGAGAGACACCAGTCAGTGTACAGATATCTCCCTGAGAGAGAGGGGGGACTGAGAGACACCAGTCAGTGTACAGATATCTCCCTGAGAGAGGGGGACTGAGAGACAGCAGTCAGTGTACAGCTATCTCCCTGAGAGAGAGGGGGGCCTGAGAGACCCCAGTCAGTGTACAGATATCTCCCTGAGAGAGAGGGGGGACTGAGAGACCCCAGTCAGTGTACAGCTATCTCCCTGAGAGAGGGGGGGGGGCCTGAGAGACACCAGTCAGTGTACAGCTATCTCCCTGAGAGAGAGAGGACTGAGAGACACCAGTCAGTGTACAGATATCTCCCTGAGAGAGAGGGGGGACTGAGAGACCCCAGTCAGTGTACAGCTATCTCCCTGAGAGAGGGGGGGGGCCTGAGAGACACCAGTCAGTGTACAGCTATCTCCCTGAGAGAGAGAGGACTGAGAGACACCAGTCAGTGTACAGATATCTCCCTGAGAGAGAGGGGGGACTGAGAGACCCCAGTCAGTGTACAGATATCTCCCTGAGAGAGAGGGGGGACTGAGAGACAGCAGTCAGTGTACAGATATCTCCCTGAGAGAGAGGGGGGACTGAGAGACACCAGTCAGTGTACAGATATCTCCCTGAGAGAGAGGGGGGACTGAGAGACACCAGTCAGTGTACAGATATCTCCCTGAGAGAGAGGGGGACTGAGAGACACCAGTCAGTGTACAGATATCTCCCTGAGAGAGAGGGGGGACTGAGAGACAGCAGTCAGTGTACAGATATCTCCCTGAGAGAGAGGGGGGCTGAGAGACACCAGTCAGTATATCTCCCTGAGAGACAGCAGTCAGTGTACAGATATCTCCCTGAGAGAGAGGGGGGACTGAGAGATACCAGTCAGTGTACAGATATCTCCCTGAGAGAGAGGGGGGACTGAGAGATACCAGTCAGTGTACAGATATCTCCCTGAGAGAGAGGGGGGACTGAGAGATACCAGTCAGTGTACAGATATCTCCCTGAGAGAGAGGGGGGACTGAGAGATACCAGTCAGTGTACAGATATCTCCCTGAGAGAGAGGGGGGACTGAGAGATACCAGTCAGTGTACAGATATCTCCCTGAGAGAGAGGGGACTGAGAGACAGCAGTCAGTGTACAGATATCTCCCTGAGAGAGAGAGAGAGAGAGAGAGAGAGAGAGAGAGAGAGAGAGAGGACTGAGAGACATCAGTCAGTGTACAGATATCTCCCTGAGAGAGAGGGGGGACTGAGAGATACCAGTCAGTGTACAGATATCTCCCTGAGAGAGAGGGGACTGAGAGACAGCAGTCAGTGTACAGATATCTCCCTGAGAGAGAGAGGGGACTGAGAGACATCAGTCAGTGTACAGATATCTCCCTGAGAGAGAGAGAGACAGCAAGAGAAAGAGATTTAGGGAGGGACAGCGACTGAGGGATAGAGAAATTGAGAGAGAGAGAGAGAGGGAGAGAGAGAGATTGCATATTCTGCACAGAGAAAGCCCTTTGATCAGCTGGGTGTTCAAATGCTGTCAGTGTTAGGAGCGAGAGACGCGGAGCAGGGAATGTCCTGAGTGTGCAGCCTCGCTCCACATCTCCCTCTCTCTCTCTCTGTCCCAGGGAGAGAAACCCAAGGAAAAATTTGCCCAAGACCTCGGTCCAACCAAACAGCCGCTGAATCAAGATGATAGGAGTAGACTCGCTAACTTTAAGGGAATTTCAATGATCGTTAGAGAAACTTATGGATGGAAAGGGTTAGATGGGCTTCAGATTGGTGCAACATCGAGGGCTGAAGATTAGATAAGATTCCCTACCGTGTGGAAACAGGCCTTTCGGCCCAACTCCACACCGATCCTCCAAACAGCAACTCACCCAGACCCATCCACCGCCCCACACATTTATCCCTGACTAATATTACAGGACAATTTAGCACGGCCAATCCACTCTAACCTGCACATGCACTGGTTAGGGTGGATTGGCCGTGCTAAATTGTCCCCGTAGTGCCCAGGGATGTGCATGTTAGGGTGGATTGGCCGTGCTAAATTGTCCCCGTAGTGCCCAGGGAATGTGCAGGTTAGGGTGGATTGGCCGTGCTAAATTGTCCCCGTAGTGCCCAGGGATGTGCAGGTTAGGGTGGGATTGGCCGTGCTAAATTGTCCCGTAGTGCCCAGGGATGTGCGGGTTAGGGTGGATTGGCCGTGCTAAATTGTCCCGTAGTGCCCAGGGATGTACGGGTTAGGGTGGATTGGCCGTGCTAAATTGTCCCCATGGTGCCCAGGGATGTGCGGGTCAGGGTGGATTGGCCGTGCTAAATTGTCCCCGTAGTGCCCAGGGATGTGCGGGTTAGGGTGGATTGGCCGTGCTAAATTGTCCCTATGGTGCCCAGGGATGTGCGGGTTAGGGTGGATTGGCCGTGCTAAATTATCCCCGTAGTGCCTAGGGATGTACAGGTTAGGGTGGATTGGCCGTGCTAAATTGTCCCCGTAGTGCCTAGGGATGTACAGGTTAGGGTGGATTGGCCGTGGGAACTACAGGGTCACGGGGATAGGGTTGGGCTAGGTCTGAATGAGATGCTGTTTGGAGGGTTGGCGTTGATTCGATGGGCCGAAAGGTCTCCTCCCCCACTGTTGAAATGCTCCAATGTCGGTACCAACGCTGATCTCCATTAAACTGTGTCCACCAGCGTTAGCCCACGCACTCAACTGGTTCAAACCTCCCATGTGTATCCACCCGCCCAGCCCTCCGTCATCTATGGACACACTGCTGCCCCTGTCCCTGGGAGTGGGGGGACAGTGTAGACAGAGCTTTACTCTGTATCTAACCCCCCGTCCCTGGGAGTGGGGGACAGTGTAGAGGGAGCTTTACTCTGTATCTAACCCCCTTGTCCCTGGGAGTGGGGGGGGGGGGGGCAGTGTAGAGGGAGCTTTACAGTGTATCTGACCCCCTCCAGTCACACAGCTGCTGTGTGGCCAGGCTGGTAACTCTGAATGGAAATGAATCCTCCCTGTCCTGCTGTCTCTGTTAGCTGCGGCTCTCCCAGCTCACATCCTCCGACAGATGGGTTCAGGGAGACGATAGATTCAAAGTCTCAGCAATCCGATTATCTCCTACCCCCACCCCCAGCGTCTGAATCCAGCTCAGAGTTATTAAATGCTGCAGTGCTACAGTACACAGCAGCTTCTCACAGCTCCCTCCCTCCTCCTCCAGCCTGTTACACAGGGACACGAGGCCATTCAGCCCCTCCCTCCTCCAGCCTGTTCCTTTCTTTGAGTCGATTGGACTGTAGAGGGCTGGAGGAGGGGACAGAGATAGGGAGGGGGTGTAGGGCTGGAGGAGGGGACGGAGATAGGGAGGGGGTGTAGGGGCTGGAGGAGGGGACGGAGATAGGGAGGGGGTGTAGGGCTGGAGGAGGGGACGGAGAGAGAGAGAGGGGGTGTAGGGGGCTGGAGGAGGGGACGGAGATAGGGAGGGGGTGTAGGGGCTGGAGGAGGGGACGGAGATAGGGAGGGGGTGTAGGGGGCTGGAGGAGGGGACGGAGATAGGGAGGGGGTGTAGGGGGCTGGAGGAGGGGACGGAGATAGGGAGGGGGTGTAGGGGCTGGAGGAGGGGACGGAGATAGGGAGGGGGTGTAGGGGCTGGAGGAGGGGACGGAGATAGGGAGGGGGTGTAGGGGGCTGGAGGAGGGGACGGGGATAGGGAGGGGGTGTAGGGGGCTGGAGGAGGGGACAGAGATAGGGAGGGGGTGTAGGGAACTGGAGGGTGTTAGAGATTGGAGGACAGTGTAGAGGGAGTTTTCCTGTGTTTGCAGCCCTATGCTGAACCTTGGAGTGTTTGATGGTGGACAGTGTTGGGGGAGAGCCTTACCCTAGAAGCTGAGCTGGTGAGGGAGAGAGAGGTGGGAGCTGCTGTGAGTGAGAGAAGGGAGTGAGTGAGAGAGACAGAGAGAGAGGGCGAGGAACACAGTGGGACGGGGGGGGGGGGGGTCGGGGGGGGAGAGAGGTAGAGACACACACAGAGACAAAAACAGGCACAGAAAGAGACAGACTGTGTGTGTGTGAGTGAGAGAGAGAGACAGAGAGAGAGAGAGAGACGGAGACTGACAGAGAGAGAGAGACACACACAGAGACAGGTACAGAGAGAGACAGACAGACAGAGAGAGACAGAGGCAGGCACAGAGAGAGGGGAGAGAGACAGACAGAGACAGGCACAGAGAGAGACAGAGAGAGAGAGAGAGAGAGAGACAGAGCGAGAGAATTGATGGAAGTCCACTCTCTGACCCTGCCCTCCAGAAACCGTTGAGATCGCGCTGGTCTCTGTAGCAGGTCTGCAGAGATGGCGTTCAGTCACCCAGCGGCAACCCTGGGTCTGCTATCGTCTCACCCGTGAGCAGGCCGAAAATCCCACTGCTGCCCCCCCACAACCCCGGCACCCCCAGGGTCCCTCTCTGCTCCCGCCCCAGCGCCTCCCAGCCTGCTCTGGGCTTGGCTGGCCTTCTCACCTCACCATGGGGAGCTGGGACCCAAAAAGGGGGCCCCCCCCCCCCCCTGCTGTCCCACGCCTGGGGAAAGGGGGTGAGCGCCACACCCTCACCGATCGGATGCCTCGCCCGAAACTCCTCCAACACCACTCCCCTTCTGTCTCCTCACGGCTTCCCCTCCCAGTCACCCCCTACCAACAAGTCCCAGTCACGGATTGACCAGGGGGATGTGGAGCTGGGCCGAGCGACGGCAAATGCAGTTTAATGTGGAAAAGTGTGAGGTGATTCACTTTGGGAGGAGTAACAGGAATGCAGAGTCCGGGGCTAACGGTAAGATGCGCGGTGGTGTAGGTGAGCAGAGAGATCTCGGCGTCCAGGCACATCGATCCCTTAAAGTTGCCACCCCGGGGTCGACTGGAAGGCGTACGGTGTGTCAGCTTTTATCGGGAGAGGGATTGAGTTTCCGAGCCACGAGGGTCACGCTGGGGCTGGACAAAACTCTGGCCCGGCCGCACTCGGGGAGTGTCGCGTACGGTTCCTGGTCACCGCGTTACAGGAGGGACGTGGGAAGGGTGCAGCGGAGATTTCCCAGGGATGTTGCCTGGTGACGGAGGGAAGGTCTCACGAGGAAAGGCTGAGGGGCTTGAGGCTGTTTTCGTTAGAGGTGACTTAATAGAGACATGGAAGATAATCCGAGGGTGAGACAGGGTGGACAGGGAGAGGCTTTTCCCTCGGATGGTGTTGGCTAGCACGAGGGGACACAGCTTTAAACTGAGGGGGGTGACAGATACAGGAGAGACGTCAGAGGGAGTTTCCTCACTCAGAGAGTAGGAGGGGGCGTGGAACGCACTGCCTGCAACAGTAGTAGACTCGCCAACTTTCAGGGCATTTAAATGGGCATTGGGTAGGCATAGGGAGAATGGAATCGTGTAGGAGAGAGGGGCTGCAGATTGGTCCCACAGGTCAGCACAACATGGAGGGGCCGAAGGGCCTGGACTGCGCTGGAAGGTCCTGCGAAGTCTCATCCCCTCATCCCGGACCTCCACTCACAGAGGGGTCCCTGGTTCTCTGTCACCAGGGGATACCCCCCCCGTTCTCCAGCAAGGGGTAAAGGTTGATTGAGCACCCGGAGAAATCCCAGCTCGTTTTAGCTGACTTTGATTCGGCGTCTGGCGTTAAACAGTTTCGCCCTTCCCGCGGTTTTAACGGCAGTCGGGTTTCAAGCGCCTACCTGCTCCTCCACAATCCGTTCGAACCAATTTGACTCAGACCACGGCTCTGCTGTTTAAACTATTCAATTTAGGCAAACTTACCCTTTCAACTACCAACGGAGTTGTAGATATTTCGTCAACACTGCCAAATTTGTCCAATTTTTTCAAAGCGGTTTAATTTGCTTAATTTGTTTAACGCATTCTGATTTGTCGAAGGTTAATTGCAGCTTAATTTGTTTTTCAAGACAATATAATGACAATTTATTCAATGCTGTAAATTTATTTTAACATCAGTGTAATTGGTTTCATAAATTCAATGTTATTTGGGTAGAATTTATTCAACACTGTTTAATCTGTTGAATGTATTCAGTCCTACTGTGAGAGGGTGGGGTACAGCAGCGTGTGGGGTGGGGTACAGGAGGGTGTGTGTGTGTGAGTGTGTGAGTGTGTGAGTGTGTGAGTGTGTGAGTGTGTGAGAGTGACAGAGTGACAGAGTGAGAGAGTGAGAGAGTGTGAGAGAGAGAGAGAGAGAGAGAGAGTGAGAGAGAGAGAGAGTGAGTGAGAGAGTGAGAGAGAGAGAGAGAGAGAGTGTGAGTGAGAGAGTGAGAGAGTGAGAGAGAGAGAGAGAGAGAGAGAGAGAGAGATGGTGTGTGTGGGTGAGAGAGAGATGGTGGGTGTGTGAGAGAGATGGTGTGTGTGGGCATGAGTGTGTGTGGGGGTGGGTGTGTGTGGGTGTGCATGGGTGTGTGAGAGAGATGGTGTGTCTGTGAGAGAGATTGTGGGTGTGAGAGAGAGATGGTGTGTGTGTGTGTGGTTGAGAGAGAGATGGTGTGTGTGTGTGTGTGGGTGTGTGAGAGATGGTGTGTGGGTGTGGGTGTGTGTGTGGGTGTGTGAGAGATGGTGTGTGGATGTGCGTGAGAGATGGTGTGCGAGAGAGATGGTGTGTGTGTGTGGGTGTGCGAGAGATGGTGTGTGTGTGTGTGGGTGTGCGAGAGATGGTGTGTGTGCGTGCGTGAGATGGTGTGTGGGTGTGTGAGAGAGATGGTGTGTGTGTGTGTGTGGGTGTGTGAGAGATGGTGTGTGGGTGTGTGAGAGAGATGGTGTGTGTGTGTGTGGGTGTGTGAGAGATGGTGTGTGGGTGTGGGTGGGTGTGTGAGAGATGGTGTGTGTGTGTGGGTGTGCGAGTGAGAGATGGTGTGTGTGTGTGGGTGTGCGAGAGATGGTGTGTGTGTGTGGGTGTGCGAGAGATGGTGTGTGGATGTGAGAGAGAGATGGTGTGTGGGTGTGACTGTGTGAGAGAGATGGTGTGTGTGTGTGTGGGTGTGTGTGTGTGGGTGTGTGTGTGGGTGTGTGTGTGTAAGAGATGGTGTGTGGGTGTGTGAGAGATGGTGTGTGGGTGTGTGTGTGTGGGTGTGTGAGAGAGTTTGGGATGGGGGGGGTGTTTAATTTAATCAACATAGTTAAATTTGTTTAATCTCAGCAACACCATCTAATCTGTTTAATGTATTCATCTAATTGTTTAATTTATTCAATACCATTTCACATTTAGTTTATTCCACACTGAAAAAGGTGTTTACAACATATTCAACTCCGTCTAATTTGTGTAATTTATTCAGGGCAGTTTCAGTTATTCACTACAACTTAATGCGGATTTGATTCAAGGCTGTAATTGTTCAAAGACGTATTCTACTGAAGGGAGAGTGGGACAATCAGACAGTGACAGAGACACACAAGTGTACAGCATGGAACCAGGCCATTCGGCCCACCTCACCTCTGCCTCCCAGTTTTCCCAATCAATCTAGTCCCATTTGACCCCCTCCATGTCCCTGCCCAAAGGTCTCTTCAGTAACAAAACCAAACCCCACCACGAGGCAGACACTCACCACCCTCGGTGTGAAAGGAATTGACCCTCTGCACCCTTCTGTATGTCACCCCTCGCACCCGTACCCCTCCAGTTTCGGGCTCCCTCATCCTGGGGAAAAGCCGTCTCCCTTGTCAGAGAGCTGCACAGCACAGAAACAGACCCTTCGGCCCAACCCGTCCGTGCTGACCCAGATACCCTAACCTAACCCAGTTCCCCCGTTCCCCAGCTCTTGGCCCATCTCCCCCTAACCCCTTCCTATCCATGTCCCCCCCCCATCCTTTTAAATGTTGTCATTGTACCAGCCCCCACCACTTCCTCTGGCAGCTCGTTCCACACACGCACCACCCTCTGGGGGGAAACGTTACCCCTCAGGTCCCTTTCCCCCCTCTCACCTTAAACCTACCCCCCCTCTAGTTCTGGGCTTCCCCACCCCAGGGGAAAAGACCTTGTCTATTTACCCTATCCATGTCCCCCCCTCAAGATTTTATAAACCTCTATAAGGTCACCCCTCAGCCCCCCGACGCTCCGGGGAAAACAGCCCCCGGCCTATCCAGCTTTTCCCTGGAGCTCAAACCCTTTCCCAACATCCTTCCTGCAGCGGGGAGACCAGAATCGAACGCGGTATTCCCAAAGTGGCCTCACCAATACAGCCGCAACCTGACCTCCCGACTCCTGGGCTCAATGCTCCAAACCTTTTGCGATTTTATCACCCCTCAGTTAGAGCGGGAACGATGGGGGGGGGGGGGCGGACTTCGATCTTGTGAGAGCGTTCACTGCACAGGGATTTCTGACACGGGGAGTGACCATCGAACACACTGTCGCTGCACCGTCACTGAGCAACCCCAAGGGGGCGATGGTTAGATTCTCTCTCTTGTTGGAGACGGTAACCCCCAGGATGTTGATAGTGGGGGGAGGGGGATTCAGTGATGGTAACGCCATTGAACGTCAAGGGGGCGATGGTTAGATTCTCTCTCATGTTGGAGATGGGTATAGCCTGGCATTTGTGTGTGGCGTGAATGTTCCTTGCCCCTCGCCAGCCCAAGCCTGGGTATTGACCAGACCTTGCTGGGTTTGGACACGGAGGGCTTCAGTATCTGAGGGAGGGGCCGAATGGTGCTGACCATTGTGTAAGCATCAGGGACCGTCCCCACCCCTGACCTTACGGTGGAGGGAGGGTCATTGCTGAAGATGGTTGGGGTCTGGGACACGACCCTGAGGGACTCCTGGAGAGACGTCATGGAGCTGAGTAGACTGACCCTCCAACAGCCCCCAACCACCTTCCTGGGTGCCCATTCTGAGGAAGGGTCACCAGACCCCAAAACATTACCTTTGATTCCTCTTCACGAACTGCTGCTGAACTTTCTGGGTTTGTTCCTGTGTGCGCGCGCCAGGGCGTTTAATGTGGGATACTCAGTACCCTACTCTGTGCAAGACCAGGGGGGTTTATGGAGGTCTCCATCAGACACTCTCTCTCTCTCTCTCCTTCCGTCTCCCGACAACGTCAGAGGTCACACAACACCAGGTTCACTCGGAATCACTAGCTTTCGGAGCGCTGCTCCTTCAGCAGGTGAACTGAGACAGGCACAGAACGAACGGTTGTAAGAAATGATGCCAACAAGCTGAATAGCAAGTGAAGGGATTTCAAATCGACCTGGACCTGGTGATGTGTGGTTCCTTCCTGGTCCACCCCAGTCTGACACTGGCACCTCCACATCATGGCTAAGCCCTCGACACGTTTCTCCCCCGTCTCTCTCGCACGTGCTCTTATCCCATCTCTCTTCTCTCGCACACATTCTCTCTCGCTCGCGTACGCACATACATTCTCTCGCGCGCACACATTCTCTCTCTCTCTCACACACACACCCCTCCCTCCCCCTCACACACACACACCCCTCCCCCTCTTACACTCACCTTCCCTCCCTCCCAAACTCTCTCACTCTCTCCCACCCCTCTCTCTTTCTCACACACACACCTTCCTCCCCTCCTTCCCTCCCTCACACATCCTCACTCACACACACAAAACCTACCCCCTCTCATACTCTCAATCAAACACACACTATCTCTCCCTCCCTCACATACACACACCCACTCAGAGAGACACACGCACTCACACAGATACACAGACACACACCCAGGCCCATACACAGAGACACACACACATACTGACACTTGCAGACACAATCACATAGGGTGGGTGTGTGTCTGAGTCACACACACACACACACACACACACACAATCTCTCTCACACATACACGCAGACACTCTCACTCACAGAGAGATACACAGACACACACCCACCCTGAGTCTCACACCCACACACAGCCACAGACACAATCTCTCTCACACACAACACACACAGACACTCACACTCACAGAGACAGAGACACACAAAGTCACAGACACCTGCAGACTCAAACACAGAGACACCCGCACACCCACCCACCCAAACACAGAGACACCCGCACACCCACCCACCCAAACACAGAGAGACACCCGCACACCCACCCACCCAAACACAGAGAGACACCCGCACACCCACCCACCCAAACACAGAGAGACACCCGCACACCCACCCACCCAAACACACACACACCCACCCAAACACAGAGAGACACACACACACCCACCCAAACACAGAGACACACACACACACCCACCCAAACACAGAGACACACACACACACCCACCCAAACACAGAGACACACACACACACACACACACACTCTCTCTCACACACATACAGCAGCCCACCCTCCCCCTGCCCACAGAGACAGTGACTCACCCACTCCAGTATCCACCCTCCCCCTGCCCACAGAGACAGTGACTCACCCACTCCAGTATCCACCCTCCCCCTGCCCACAGAGACAGTGACTCACCCACTCCAGTATCTTGATGAAGCCCAGCGGTTCCTTGGCAACGCGGAATGACCCGCTGGCCACAATCTGCAGGAGGAAGGGGAGACATAACGGTCACTCAGAGGAGGGTGAGCTAACTATCCTCCCGAACCCCATCAAGCCATCCCTCCATCTCCTTCCCCCATCAACCCTCTCCAACCCCCAGTCCAGGACTGTCACTGACCCCCAGCCTCGTCTCCAACCTCAGGCACAGGTATTCCCCAGTAGACACCATGGTACGTGTTTCACATCTCGTCCCCCAGTATGGAACCCCCCCCCATACCACAGGGAATATATACATCCACCCTGGTACATCACATATATCACCCCAGTATCATTCTCAGCAATAAGACTCTGTCCACTTACCAGGCCGCACGTTCTCCCATTCGGGAGAGAAACAGGAACAGAGACACACACTAGTGTGTGTGGGGGTGTGTGTGTGTGGGTGTGAGTGTGAGAGAGTGAGAGAGAGAGAGAGAGAGAGAGAGAGAGTAACCACTCAGCCACCATACCCCACCACATTATATGCCATTATTATATTGATATATAATGATATATTACTCTATAATAGATTATATTGTCCACCCCCTTCCCAGGGGGTATTGTAAATTATTTTATTGATATTATATTGATATATAATGATAGATTACTCTGTAATAGATTATATACGGACAGTAGGGACCTGGGTAACAATCCCTGTTTTCTGATTGTTATCACCCTCCCCCCAGGAGGTGTATTATATTATTATATTGAAATTATATTGATATATAATGATAGATGACTCTGTAATATATTATATACAGACAGTAGGGACCTGGGTAACAATCCCTGTTTTCTGATTGTTATCCCACTCCCCGCAGGGGGGTTATATTATTATATTGAAATTATATTGATATATAAGGATAGATTACTCTGTAATAGATTATATACAGACAGTAGGGACCTGGGTAACAATCCCCATTTTCTGATTGTTATCACCCTCCCCCCCCGGGGTTATATTATTACATTGATATTATATTGATATATAATGTTATATGACTATATATAATGATATACAACAATATATAAATGTTATGTACTGATACATAATGTTGTATAGTGATAAATATATCGATATAATATCATATAGCAATGTAAATTATATAGTGATATATAATGATATATAGTAATATTGAAATGATATATTATGATATATAATGTCATGTAATAATATATAAAACCATGTAATGATATATCATGATGTACAGTGATACTATGTTATACAGTGATATATAACAATATATAATATTATGCAATTATATATAGTGATATTATAATGATATATTATGGTATAATGATATATAACATTATATAATAATATATAATGTTATGTAATGATATAGTGATATATATTGACATTATACAGTAATATATAATGATATAATGTCATATAGTAATAAGGTTAATATAGTGATATATAATGTTATAGTGATATACAATGATATATAGCTATATATAAAATGATATATAATGTTAATTAGTGATATGTAACATTATACAGTGATATATAACGACACATAGCTATATATAACATTATATAATGTTATATAGTGATATACAATGATATATAGCTGTATACAAAGATATATAATGTTAATTTGTGATATATAATGATATACAGCTATATATAACATTATATAATGTTATAGTGATATACAATGATATTTAACGTTATACAGTGTTATGTTATAATATATAATGATATATAACTATATATAATGTTATATAGTGATATACAATGATATTTACCATTATAGTGTTACACTATAATATATAATGATATATAGCTATATACAGTGATATACAATGATATTTAATGTTGTGCTACAATATATAATGATATATTATATACTGACAGATGCTCAGTACCTGGTTGATATATAGCTATATATAATGTTATACAGTGATATACAATGATATTTAGTGGGACACTATAGTATATGATGATATACAGCTATATACAATGATATTTAGTGTGACACTATAGTATATGATGATATACAGCTATATACAATGATATTTAGTGTGACACTATAGTATATGATGATATATAGCTATATACAATGATATTTAGTGTGACACTATAGTATATGATGATATACAGCTATATACAATGATATTTAGTGTGACACTATAGTATATGATGATATACAGCTATATACAATGATATTTAGTGTGACACTATAGTATATGATGATATACAGCTATATACAATGATATTTAGTGTGACACTATAGTATATGATGATATATAGCTATATACAATGATATTTAGTGTGACACTATAGTATATGATGATATACAGCTATATACAATGATATTTAGTGTTACACTATAGTATATGATGATATACAGCTATATACAATGATATTTAGTGTGACACTATAGTATATAATGATATACAGCTATATACAATGATATTTAGTGTGACACTATAGTATATAATGATATATAGCTATATACAATGATATTTAGTGTGACACTATAGTATATAATGTTATACAGTGATATACAATGATATTTAGTGTGACACTATAGTATATGATGATATATAGCTATATACAATGATATTTAGTGTGACACTATAGTATATGATGATATATAGCTATATACAATGATATTTAGTGTGACACTATAGTATATGATGTTATACAGTGATATACAATGATATTTAGTGTGACACTATAGTATATGATGATATATTATATACTGACAGATGCTCAGTACCTGGTTGACAATCTCCATTTTGTGGTTGATGCTGATTCTCCGCAGCGACCCAGTTGAACTGCGCATGCACCTTCTTCGGGAGGCGGGGCCCGGTTTACGCGATGACGTCGCCTCCAACCTCCCCCCGCCCCTTTTGTCCATAAAAGGCGCTACGACTCGACGTTCCCCGTCCCCGCGCGCCCTCCGCCCGCCCACGACTGGCAACCGTGACGCGTCGCTGCGGGTGACGCGGTGACGTCAGGCCCGCAGAGGCGGGGTGCGCGTCGACGTCCTTTCGTCATCAGTGCACCCTTTCGTGACGGGAGGTCGCCTGCAGGTCCACGTGATAACGTCATCTCTGGCCTATCCCTTATTCCCGCCCCCCTGTACGTCCTTACATCATGCTGTTGCAGACGCGGTGACGTTTCCCCCACACTGAAGCACCGCCCACCATCCTGGACGTCTGCCCGCCGCCCCTCCCCGCGCAGGCGCGATGACGAAGAGCCTCGGCCGCCTTCTCCATAAATGGATAGGGTCTGTGACGTCAGGCCCGGGTGGCCCCGCCTCCCCAGCTGCCGCGCGCGGCCCGTGCTGACGTCTCCCTCTGGCTCTCTGGAGGAAGCCATTCAGCCCCATTCCTTGTGCTAGCCCACCTCACCCATTCAACATGGATCCACGGCCACTCGGCCAGCCCAGGCCCACTTTAGCCCCTCTCCCCTCATTCCTTCCCATCCCCTTTGTCTCCGAGGACTCCATCCAAGCCATCCCAAGGCCATTCGGCCCCATCCACCGTTACTAACCCATTCTGTACCATGAGGGCTGAAGGTTCCACTCTGCTCCCCATCCCCTCCCGCTCGTTTCCGTCACCTTCCCCCCCCCACTGCCCAACGCCTCTACCCTTTGGAACTCTATCCAACTCCTCCTTCAACTCATTCATTTGGCCCATCCTTTGTTACTAGCCCACCGCACAGGATCACTCCGTCTCTAGAAGGTTCCATGCTCCAGCCGTTGACCGGGGGGGGGAGGGGAGGGGTAGAGAATCCCACGGGAACTACCCCCTTCCCTTCCCCCTCCCTAAAAATCTGGGTAAAGAATCCTTCCTCCCCATCTCAGTCCCACACAATCTCCTTTCGAAGACCACCCTCAGGTCCTGGGGTCGTCGTGAACAACCCACGGCTCGCCCCTTCGGAATTTTCCGGGCTTCTATCCGATTCCCAACCCCCCCCCACCCCCCACCCCATCCGCCCCCTCGTCCCTGACCCCCCACCCACCCACCCACCGTCTCTTCACAAGTCACTGCCGCCCGTCCCACCTCACCGTCGCAGTCCGTCCCGCGTTGTCCACTCAAGAGTCGGCCATCGCGGAGACAGACCCTTCAGCCCGGCCAGACCCGTGCTCCCAGACCCTTCAAATCCACCCCAGGTGGGGAGAGGACACCAGCCATTTCACCCATCCAGGCCCCTCATGATCTTGTAAATTTCTGTCAGGTCATCCCTCAGCCCCCGAGGCTCCAGCCTCTCCTGAGAACTCAAAACACAGCACCCACTCCCTCAGCACTGACCCTCCCACAGCGCCCGCTCCCTCAGCACTGACCCTCCCACAGCACCCGCTCCCTCAGCACTGACCCTCCCACAGCACCCGCTCCCTCAGCACTGACCCTCCCACAGCACCCGCTCCCTCAGCACTGACCCTCCCACAGCACCCGCTCCCTCAGCACTGACCCTCCCACAGCGCCCGGTCCCTCAGCACTGACCCTCCCACAGCACCCACTCCCTCAGCACTGACCCTCCCACAGCACCCACTCCCTCAGCACTGACCCTCCCACAGCACCCGCTCCCTCAGCGCTGACCCTCCCTCAGCACCCACTCCCTCAGCACTGACCCTCCCACAGCACCCGCTCCCTCAGCACTGACCCTCCCACAGCGCCCGGTCCCTCAGCACTGACCCTCCCACAGCACCCGCTCCCTCAGCACTGACCCTCCCACAGCCCCCGCTCCCTCAGCACTGACCCTCCCACAGCGCCCACTCCCTCAGCACTGACCCTCCCACAGCGCCCGGTCCCTCAGCACTGACCCTCCCACAGCACCCGCTCCCTCAGCACTGACCCTCCCACAGCCCCCGCTCCCTCAGCACTGACCCTCCCACAGCACCCACTCCCTCAGCACTGACCCTCCCACAGCACCCGCTCCCTCAGCACTGACCCTCCTACAGCGCCCGCTCCCTCAGCACTGACCCTCCCACAGCACCCACTCCCTCAGCACTGACCCTCCCACAGCGCCCACTCCCTCAGCACTGACCCTCCCACAGCACCCGCTCCCTCAGCACTGACCCTCCTACAGCGCCCGCTCCCTCAGCACTGACCCTCCCACAGCTCCCGCTCCCTCAGCACTGACCCTCCCACAGCCCCCGCTCCCTCAGCGCTGAGAGAGGGGATGATAGAATGCTGACTCCAGGAGAGAATTCTGCCTGTATTTTCTACTTCGGGAACATGAAGTCGGTGGTGGGTGTAACTCACCTGACGACCTGTTGCCATCCCACGCCCCCCCCCCCCCCTTCATCAAATTGTTTTATCTCACCCACCATCGAGATTCTCACTCTGTACGACTGGAGGAGCCCCGGGAAGACTGAAGACATCAAACACAGCAACCACATCGGTGGGAAGGGGGGATTCATTTGTGAACGCACTGCCCCAATGGCGGTGGGAAGGGGGGAGTCATTTGAGAACGCACTGCCCCAATGGCAGTGGGAAGGGGGGAATCATCTGTGAACGCACTGCCCAATGGCATTGTGAAGGGGGGAATCATCTGTGAACGCACTGCCCCAATGGCGGTGGCAAGGGGGGAGTCATTTGAGAACGCACTGCACCAATGGCGGTGGGAATGGGGGAGTCATTTGAGAACGCACTGCCCCAATGGCGGTGGGAAGGGGGGAGTCATTTGAGAACGCACTGCCCCAATGGCGGTGGGAAGGGAGGAGTCATTTGAGAGCGCACTGCCCAAATGGCGGTGGGAAGAGGGGGGAGTCATTTGAGAACGCACTGCCCCAATGGCGGTGGGAAGAGGGGGGAGTCATTTGACAACGCACTGCCCCAATGGCGGTGGGAAGGGGGGAATCATTTGAGAACACACTGTTGCCCCAATGGCGGTGGGAAGAGGGAAGAGTCATTTGTGAACGCACTGCCACAATGGCGGTGGGAAGGGGGGAGTCATTTGAGAACGCACTGCCCCAATGGCAGTGGGAAGGGGGGAGTCATTTGAGAACGCACTGCCCCAATGGCAGTGGGAAGGGGGAATCATTTGAGAACGCACTGTTGCCCCCAAACCTCCTCGTTGCATTATCTTCCATCTGGAACATTTTGTCTAACCCCCCCTCCCCACTCCCTCCCACCACCCTGCTCTACCGGAAACCCCACCCTCCAGGTAACGTCGGGAGGGGGTGGGGGTGGAGTGGGGGAGGGGGAGTTGGATGGAGTTTTTTTCTGCCCCTCTGCTTGGCCGGGAGGGGTCAGGAGCGACCCGAGTGCCTCCCGTAACTCCATCCCAATTTCCCATTCCTCTGTAGCCCCCACTCCCCCCTCCCCCAATGAATATCAAAACCCCCTCCACAACTATCCCCAATGCCGCACCCACCCCCCCCACCCAATAAATACGTCAATGAACACCCCCGTCTAACCTCCTCAGATTTTCAGAAGGAACATGGCTTCAGGGCTCTCTGAGGGGAGGGAACAGGACGAACGATACAGTGCTGTCCGAGAGTCACCCAGCGCGGAACCAGACCCTTCGGCCCGTCCCGTCCATACTGACCCAGACACCCTAACCTAACCCAGTCCCCCCGTTCCCCAGCCCTTGGCCCCATCTCCCCCTAAACCCTTCCTATCCATGTCCCCCCCCATCCTTTTAAATGTTGTCATTGTCCCAGCCCCCACCACTTCCTCTGGCAGCTCGTTCCACACACGCACCACCCTCTGGGGGAAAAGTTACCCCTCAGGTCCCTTTCCCCCCCTCACCTTAAACCGACCCCCCTCTAGTTCTGGGCTCCCCCACCCCAGGGGGAAAAGACCTTGTCTATTTACCCTATCCATGTCCCCCCCTCATGATTTTATAACCCTCTATAAGGTCACCCCTCAGCCCCCGACGCTCCGGGGAAAACAGCCCCCGGCCTATCCAGCCCCTCCCTGTAGCTCAGACCCTTTCCTGACCCCTTTCCCAACATCCTTCCTGTAGCGGGGAGACCAGGATCGAACGCGGTATTCCCAAACGTGGCCTCACCAATGTCCTGTACGGATTTAATTGACTTTTTTATTGTCATGTGTATTTTGTTACAAACGACAGTGTTGTATTGTGTCTCCACTCTCCCTCACCAACTTTAAATACGGACACGTCAACCCAACGTCGAAGATAGAGACAGAAAACCAACAAAATGGGCCTACTCCAGTCTGTGCTGGTGCTGGGGCCTACTCCAGTCTGTGCTGGTGCTGGGGCCTACTCCAGTCTGTGCTGGTGCCGGGGCCTACTCCAGTCCGTGCTGGTGCTGAGGCCTACTCCAGTCCGTGCTGGTGCTGGGGCCTACTCCAGTCCGTGCTGGTGCTGGGGTCTACTCCAGTCCGTGCTGGTGCTGGGGCCTACTCCAGTCCGTGCTGGTGCTGTGGTCTACTCCGGTCTGGGCTGGTGCTGGGGCCCTACTCCAGTCCGTGCTGGTGCTGGGGCCTACTCCAGTCCGTGCTGGTGCTGGAGTCTGCTCCAGTCTGTGCTGGTGCTGGGGCCTGCTCCAGTCTGGCCTGGTGCTGGGGCCTGCTCCAGTCTGGCCTGGTGCTAGGCCCTGCTCCAGTCTGGGCTGGTGCTGGGCCCTACTCCAGTCCGTGCTGGTGATGGGGCCTACCCCAGTCCATGCTGGTGCTGGGACCTACTCCAGTCCGTGCTGGTGCTTGCGCCTACTCCAGTCTGTGCTGGTGCTGGGGCCTACTCCGGTCCGTGCTGGTGCTGGGGCCTACTCCAGTCCGTGCTGGTGCTGGGGCCTCCTCCAGTCTGTGCTGGTGCTGGGGCCTCCTCCAGTCTGTGCTGGTGCTGGGGCCTACTCCAGTCCATGCTGGTGCTGGGGCCTACTCCAGTCTGTGCTGGTGCTGGGGCCTACTCCAGTCTGGGCTGGTGCTGGGGCCTACTCCAGTCTGGGCTGGTGCTGGGGCCTACTCCAGTCCATGCTGGTGCTGGGGCCTACTCCAGTCCGTGCTGGTGCTGGGGCCTACTCCAGTCTGTGCTGGTGCTGGGGCCTACTCCAGTCCATGCTGGTGCTGGGGCCTACTCCAGTCTGTGCTGCTGCTGGGGCCTACTCCAGTCTGGGCTGGTGCTGGGGCCTACTCCAGTCTGTGCTGGTGCTGGGGCCTATTCCAGTCCATGCTGGTGCTGGGGCCTACTCCAGTCTGGGCTGGTGCTGGGGCCTACTCCAGTCTGTGCTGGTGCTGGGGCCTACTCCAGTCCCTGCTGGGGCCTACTCCAGTCTGTGCTGGTGCTGGGGCCTACTCCAGTCCCTGCTGGGGCCTACTCCACTCCCTGACTGAGCCCTTCGACAGGCGATGGGTAAAAATGAGGGACGGAGAAACAGAACAGGGAGATAACCGAAAAGAGAAACCTACTCGGACGCCATCTTGTGTGGGTCCCCGCACCTGGACGTGTTCTGGAGGCTTATTTTTGTTCTGGTTTACTGGGGGATGGGGAGGGGACACGGGGGGGGTGGGGGAGGGGAGGTGGTAGTGTCATGGGGGTTAACGGGTGGAGGGCGGTGGGGCCAGGCGGTCTAACAAGGGCCCCCCGCAGGTCATCTCGTCCAGCAGCTCATCCTCGGCGGCTCCGCGCGCTGCCTCCTCGTCGCTGCAGGGGGCGTCGCCGCCCCGGCAGGGAGGGAGCGCCCCGCCGCGGCGCCCCAGCAGGTCGCACGCCGCAATCTCCATCTCCTCCACCGTGAGGCGGCAGGCGTTGGCCAGCTCGCGCTTCGCCAAGGCCACGAAGCTGGGGTCCCGGGCACAGAGCTCCAGCCCTTCGGAGATCAGCACCTACAGGGTGGGGCCCCGCCCAGAGGGACCCCCCCCCACCCACCCACCCGCACCCACCCGGCAACATCCGGCAGGGGGGTGGGGAGAGGCAGGGACGGACGGAGAGAGAGAGGGACAGAGAGAGAGACAGAGGGACAGAGAGAGAGGGGAAGGGACGGAGAGAGGGACAGAGAGAGAGAGAGAGGGAGGGAGGGAGAGAGAGAGATGGAGAGAGACAGAGAGAGAGAGATGGAGAGAGACAGAGAGAGAGAGAGAGAGAGACGGAGGGAGAGAGAGGGAGGGAGAGGAACGGAGAGGGAGAGGGAGGGAGAGGGACGGGGAGTGACAGAGAGGAAGGGACGGAGAGAGAGAGGAGGGAGTGGGGACAGAGAGACAAAGAGAACAAGAAATTAAAGAGAATTAAAGAGAGGAGGAATGAAGGAAGAAAGAGATCAAATCAGTTAGTGGTGTCCCACAGCCCCCACTCCCCTCCCTCAGCACTGACCCTCTCACAGTCCCCCCTCCCTCAGCACTGACCCTCCCACAGCGCCCACTCCCTTCCCTCAGCACTGACCCTCCCACAGCGCCCACTCCCTCAGCACTGACCCTCCCACAGCGCCCACTCCGTCAGCACTGACCCTCCCACAGCGCCCACTCCCTCAGCACTGACCCTCCCACAGCGCCCACTCCCTCAGCACTGACCCTCCCACAGCGCCCACTCCCTCAACACTGACCCTCTCACAGCACCCACTCCCTCAGCACTGATCCTCCCAGAGCCCCCACTCCCTCAGCATTGATCCTCCCACAGCACCCACTCCCTCAGCACTGACCCTCCCCCAGCGCTCACTCCCTCAGCACTGACCCTCCCACAGCACCCACTCCCTCAGCACTGACCCTCCCCCAGCACCCGCTCCCTCAGCACTGACCCTCCCACAGCGCCCGCTCCCTCAGCACTGACCCTCCCTCAGCGCTCACTCCCTCAGCACTGACCCTCCTACAGCACCCACTCCCTCAGCACTGACCCTCCCCCAGCACCCGCTCCCTCAGCACTGACCCTCCCACAGCGCCCGCTCCCTCAGCACTGACCCTCCCTCAGCACTGACCCTCCCACAGCACCCACTCCCTCAGCACTGACCCTCCCACAGCACCCACTCCCTCAGCACTGACCCTCCCACAGCACCCAATCCCTCAGCACTGACCCTCCCACAGCACCCACTCCCTCAGCACTGACCCTCCCACAGCACCCGCTCCCTCAGCACTGACCCTCCCACAGCACCCGCTCCCTCAGCACTGACCCTCCCACAGCACCCGCTCCCTCAGCACTGACGCTCCCACAGCACCCGCTCCCTCAGCACTGACCCTCCCACAGCACCCGCTCCCTCAGCGCTGACCCTCCCACAGCCCCCGCTCCCTCAGCGCTGACCCTCCCACAGCACCCACTCCCTCAGCACTGACCCTCCCACAGCACCCACTCCCTCAGCGCTGACCCTCCCACAGCACCCACTCCCTCAGCGCTGACCCTCCCACAGCACCCACTCCCTCAGCGCTGACCCTCCCACAGCACCCTCTCCCTCAGCACTGACCCTCCCACAGCATCCGCTCCCTCAGCACTGACCCTCCCACAGCCCCCACTCCCTCAGCACTGACCCTCCCTCAGCACCCACTCCCTCAGCACTGACGCTCCCACAGCACCCGCTCCCTCAGCACTGACCCTCACACAGCACCCGCTCCCTCAGCACTGACCCTCCCACAGCACCCACTCCCTCAGAACTGACCCTCCCACAACACCAAATCCCTCAGCACTGATACTCCCTCAGCACCGACTCCCTCAGCAATGACCCTCCCACAGCACCCGCTCCCTCAGCACTGACCGTCCTACAGCGCCCGCTCCCTCAGCACTGACCCTCCCTCAGCGCTCAATCCCTCAGCACTGACCCTCCCACAGCGCCCACTCCTTCAGCACTGACCCTCCCACAGCACCCACTCCCTCAGCACTGACCCTCCCACAGCGCCCGCTCCCTCAGCACTGACCCTCACTCAGCACTGACCCTCCCACAGCACCCGCTCCCTCAGCACTGACCCTCCCTCAGCGCCCACTCCCTCAGCACTGACCCTCCCACAGCACCCGCTCCCTCAGCACTGACCCTCTCACAGCCCCCCCTCCCTCAGCACTGACCGTCTCACAGCACCCACTCCCACAGCGCTGACCCTCGCACAGCACCCACTCCCTCAGCGCTGACCCTCCAACAGCACCCACTCCCTCAGCACTGACCCTCCAACAGCGCCCGCTCCCTCAGCACTGACCTCCCTCAGCGCCCACTCCCTCAGCACTGACTCTCCCACAGCGCCCACTCCCTCAGCACTGACCCTCCCACAGCACCCGCTCCCTCAGAACTGACCCTCCCACAGCGCCCACTCCCTCAGCACTGACTCTCCCACAGCGCCCACTCCCTCAGCACTGACTCTCCCACAGCGCCCGCTCCCTCAGCGCTGTCCCTCCCACAGCGCCCACTCCCTCAGCACTGACCGTCCCACAGCACCCGCTCCCTCAGCGCTGTCCCTCCCACAGCGCCCACTCCCTCAGCACTGATCCTCCCTCAGCACCCGCTCCCTCAGCACTGACCCTCCCACCGCGCCCACTCCCTCAGCACTGACCCCCCCGCAGCGCCCGCTCCGTCGGAGGGGGGAGAGTGGGATTAGACTGGGTGGGATCGCAGCAGCAGGAAGGGCTGAAGGGCCTCAGACTCACCGCCTCCACTAGGCTGTCTGCACTGCCTTGCCTCTCGTTGTATCCCAGGGTACCTGGGACCCTCAGCCTGGACCCTGCCAGCTCTCTGTCCGGTTCAGCCGGCTCCTCCTCCTCCTGCCAGCGTCCTGGCTCCAGCCCGTTCGGCCCTCTCCTGCTGTCCCTCCAGCCCCCATCGGGCTGCACCAGGATCAGCGGGGCGTACAGTAGGCAGCCGCGCCTGGGGGGGTGAGGACTGGCCCAGGACTGGGTGGTGGCTGTTCCGCGCCCCTGTAACGGCCAAGGAACAGCCCCGGCGTTAGCCCCCCCCGGGGTGGGGGCGCGGGATAGTACGGGAATGGCCTCCCTTTCCCGTTTCCCCCTCACCACCACAGCCGCGTCCCCCCAACCACCAACTCTTTCCCAGCCGCGGCTATTCGACTGAGGAAGGCGGCACGGACTGCGTGCGTCACCCAAGCCTGTTCCCCTCCCCCACCCCTCCCCATGCGTCCGGCTCCCCCCACCCTGAGATCACCCACATTCCGACGGCTATTCGGCCAAGGGAGCCATCGTAGACGGACAACAGCTCTGCCGGCTCGGCTCTGCCCGGTTCCCCTCCCCCTCCCCCGCACAACCCTCTCCCCCCACCTCCACCACTGGGTGCGGGGGGGAAAGAAATCTCCCCTTCACCTCCGCACCCACCCAGCGCCAACCTAGCCCGCACCCCGTCGGGCGATTTGTGTCGCACCCGCACCTCACTGCCTCTCGCTGAGTGGCTTCCTGTAGTTGGGGAACAGGTTGGGGGAGGAGGGGCCGAATGGCCTCCTGTTCCTGTGTAACAGGCTGGATTATCGCAACGTGGGAGCGAGCCACTCGGCCCTTCCACGCTGCCGCACCCCCTCCCTGCTATCCCGTCGCCTCAGTCTCCGTCCAGTTCCAACGCCCACCCTGAGAAACTCCCTCGTTCTTCGGGAGATATGTCCCGAAAATCCCCCCCTCGACGCCCCCACCTCCCCCACCTCAGCTGACAAGCCAGGGGGAGCTCCGAGAGGGTGAGGGGCGTGACTGACCTGTTGCCGGGCAGATTGCTGGGGGTGTTTGCGAGGGTGGTAGGTGCCAGGCAGCGGGACATCGTCGCTGCTGTCATTACCAGCTAAACACTGGAAGGTGAACGCTGTTGGTCTGCCTGGGAAAAGAACACAGTGGGAGATCGATACGCGGGCTACGGGGAGAGAGCGGGGACAGTGGGATTAGTTTGGGGATTGATACAGGGCTATGGGGAGAGAGAGCAGGCAGTGGGATTAGTTTGGGGATGGATACAGGGCTATGGGGAGAGAGAGCAGGCAGTGGGATTAGTTTGGGGATGGATACAGGGCTATGGGGAGAGAGAGCAGGCAGTGGGATTAGTTTGGGGATGGATACAGAGATATGGGGAGAGAGAGCAGGCAGTGGGATTAGTTTGGGGATGGATACAGGGCTATGGGGAGAGAGCGGGGACAGTGGGATTAGTTTGGGGATGGATACAGGGCTATGCGGAGAGAGCGGGGACAGTGGGATTAGTTTGGGGATGGATACAGGGCTATGGGGAGAGAGAGCAGGCAGTGGGATTAGTTTGGGGATGGATACAGTGATATGGGGAGAGAGAGCAGGCAGTGGGATTAGTTTGGGGATGGATACAGGGCTATGGGGAGAGAGAGCAGGCAGTGGGATTAGTTTGGGGATGGATACAGGGCTATGGGGAGAGAGAGCGGGGACAGTGGGATTAGTTTGGGGATGGATACAGGGCTATGGGGAGAGAGAGCGGGGACAGTGGGATTAGTTTAGGGATGGATACAGGGCTATGGGGAGAGAGCGGGGGACAGTGGGATTAGTTTGGGGATGGATACAGGGCTATGGGGAGAGAGCGGGGACAGTGGGATTAGTTTGGGGATGGATACAGGGCTATGGGGAGAGAGAGCGGGGACAGTGGGATTAGTTTAGGGATGGATACAGGGCTATGGGGAGAGAGCGGGGGACAGTGGGATTAGTTTGGGGATGGATACAGGGCTATGGGGAGAGAGCGGGGACAGTGGGATTAGTTTGGGGATGGATACAGGGCTATGGGGAGAGAGCGGGGACAGTGGGATTAGTTTGGGGATGGATACAGGGCTATGGGGAGAGAGAGCGGGGGCAGTGGGATTAGTTTGGGGATGGATACAGGGCTATGGGGAGAGAGAGCAGGCAGTGGGATTAGTTTGGGGATGGATACAGAGATATGGGGAGAGAGAGCAGGCAGTGGGATTAGTTTGGGGATGGATACAGGGCTATGGGGAGAGAGAGCAGGCAGTGGGATTAGTTTGGGGATGGATACAGGGCTATGGGGAGAGAGAGCGGGGACAGTGGGATTAGTTTGGGGATGGATACAGGGCTATGGGGAGAGAGCGGGGACAGTGGGATTAGTTTGGGGATGGATACAGGGCTATGGGGAGAGAGCGGGGACAGTGGGATTAGTTTGGGGATGGATACAGGGCTATGGGGAGAGAGAGCGGGGGCAGTGGGATTAGTTTGGGGATGGATACAGGGCTATGGGGAGAGAGAGCAGGCAGTGGGATTAGTTTGGGGATGGATACAGAGATATGGGGAGAGAGAGCAGGCAGTGGGATTAGTTTGGGGATGGATACAGGGCTATGGGGAGAGAGAGCAGGCAGTGGGATTAGTTTGGGGATGGATACAGGGCTATGGGGAGAGAGAGCGGGGACAGTGGGATTAGTTTGGGGATGGATACAGGGCTATGGGGAGAGAGTGGGGGGCAGTGGGATTAGTTTGGGGATGGATACAGGGCTTTGGGGAGAGAGAGCGGGGGCAGTGGGATTAGTTTGGGGATAGAGGGCTATGGGGAGAGAGAGAGGGGACAATGGGATTAGTTTGGGGATGGATACAGGGCTATGGGGAGAGAGAGCGGGGACAGTGGGATTAGTTTGGGGATGGATACAGGGCTATGGGGAGAGAGAGCAGGGACAGTGGGATTAGTTTGGGGATGGATGCAGGGCTATGGGGAGAGTGCGGGGATGCAGGGTTGTTTCAGGCTCTGTACCTGCTGGTGTGGGGGGCAAACGTCGCCTTCGAGTGACTAGACCTCGCTCTTTATGCCCGTTGGGCACAGCTTTGAAGGAGTTGTACGTGCTGGGTCCCAGATCACAGTTCTGCCGGTTACAGTAGCCATTACTCTCCACCGCCTCCTGCCTGTCACAGGGTGAAATGCCACCAGGTGAGAGCTGGACAAGAGGGGCCGACCCCACTCGCACCAGGGAGTGGGTGCTGTGGGAGGGTCAGTGCTGAGGGAGCGGGTGCTGTGGGAGGGTCAGTGCTGAGGGAGCGGGTGCTGTGGGAGGGTCAGCGCTGAGGGAGCGGGTGCTGTGGGAGGGTCAGCGCTGAGGGAGCGGGCGCTGTGGGAGGGTCAGCGCTGAGGGAGCGGGGGCTGTGGGAGGGTCAGTGCTGAGGGAGCGGGTGCTGTGTGAGGGTCAGTGCTGAGGGAGTGGGTGCTGTGGGAGGGTCAGTGCTGAGGGAGTGGGTGCTGTGGGAGAGTCAGTGCTGATGGAGCGGGTGCTGTGGGAGGGTCAGTGCTGAGGGAGCGGGTGCTGTGGGAGGGTCAGTGCTGAGGGAGTGGGTGCTGTGGGAGGGTCAGTGCTGAGGGAGCGGGTGCTGTGGGAGGGTCAGTGCTGAGGGAGCGGGTGCTGTGGGAGGGTCAGTGCTGAGGGAGCGGGCGCTGTGGGAGGGTCAGTGCTGAGGGAGTGGGTGCTGTGGGAGGGTCAGTGCTGAGGGAGTGGGCGCTGTGGGAGGGTCAGTGCTGAGGGAGTGGGCGCTGTGGGAGGGTCAGTGCTGAGGGAGCGGGCGCTGTGGGAGGGTCAGTGCTGAGGGAGTGGGCGCTGTGGGAGGGTTAGTGCTGAGGGAGCGGGGTCTGTGGGAGGGTCAGTGCTGGGGGAGTGGGCGCTGTGGGAGGGTCAGTGCTGAGGGAATGGGCGCTGTGGGAGGGTCAGTGCTGAGGGAGCGGGTGCTGTGGGAGGGTCAGTGCTGAGGGAGCGGGCGCTGTGGGAGGGTCAGTGCTGAGGGAGTGGGCGCTGTGGGAGGGTCAGTGCTGAGGGAGCGGGGTCTGTGGGAGGGTCAGTGCTGAGGGAGTGGGCGCTGTGGGAGGGTCAGTGCTGAGGGAGCGGGGGCTGTGGGGGGGTCAGTGTATATTCCCACCTGTCTGTGAGTGTCCCACTATCGGTCTCTTGGCTGTGATTGCGTTGTTCTGAGGTGAGATGGTCCTCGATCACGTTCCCTCCGGACACCGACCCGTTTCTGTGGAACGTTGTTGGACTCGGGTCATCCCTGGAATCTCTCCTGGTCCTGACAAAACACAGACCCCATCAACAACAGCTCCCCTCCCTCACTCCCCGTGTCCCTCACTCCCCTCCCTCACTCCCCGTGTCCCTCACTCCCCTCCCTCACTCCCCGTGTCCCTCCCTCCCCTCCCTCACTCCCCGTGTCCCTCACTCCCCTCCCTCACTCCCCGTGTCCCTCACTCCCCTCCCTCACTCCCCGTGTCCCTCACTCCCCTCCCTCTCCCCCCGTGTCCCTCACTCCCCTCCCTCACTCCCCGTGTCCCTCACTCCCCTCCCTCACTCCCCGTGTCCCTCACTCCCCTCCCTCTCCCCCCGTGTCCCTCACTCCCCTCCCTCTCCCCCCGTGTCCCTCACTCCCCTCCCTCACTCCCCGTGTCCCTCACTCCCCTCCCTCACTCCCCGTGTCCCTCACTCCCCTCCCTCTCCCCCCCGTGTCCCTCACTCCCCTCCCTCACTCGGCGTGTCCCTCACTCCCCTCCCTCACTCGGCGTGTCCCTCACTCCCCTCCCTCTCCCCCCGTGTCCCTCACTCCCCTCCCTCACTCGGCGTGTCCCTCACTCCCCTCCCTCACTCGGCGTGTCCCTCACTCCCCTCCCTCTCCCCCCGTGTCCCTCACTCCCCTCCCTCACTCGGCGTGTCCCTCACTCCCCTCCCTCTCCCCCCGTGTCCCTCACTCCCCTCCCTCACTCCCCGTGTCCCTCACTCCCCTCCCTCACTCGGCGTGTCCCTCACTCCCCTCCCTCTCTCCCAGTGTCCCTCACTCCCCTCCCTCTCTCCCCCCGTGTCCCTCTCTCCCCTCCCTCTCTCCCCTCCCTCACTCCCCTTCCTCACTCCCCTCCCTCACTCCCCTCCCTCACTCCGCGTGTCCCTCCCTCCCCTCCCTCACTCCCCGTGTCCCTCCCTCCCCTCCCTCACTCCCCGTGTCCCTCACTCCCCTCCCTCTCCCCCCGTGTCCCTCACTCCCCTCCCTCACTCCCCGTGTCCCTCACTCCCCTCCCTCACTCCCCGTGTCCCTCAATCCCCTCCCTCTCTCCCCCCGTGTCCCTCACTCCCCTCCCTCACTCACCGTGTCCCTCACTCCCCTCCCTCACTCCCCGTGTCCCTCAATCCCCTCCCTCTCCCCCCCGTGTCCCTCACTCCCCTCCCCCTCTCTCCCATTCCCTCCCTCCCCTCCCTCACCACGTGTCCCTCACTCCCCTCCCTCTCTCTCCCAGTGTCCCTCACTCCCCTCCCTCTCTCCCAGTGTGTCTCACTCCCCCTTTCTCTCCCCGTGTCCCTCACTCCCCTCCCTCTCTCCCAGTGTCTCTCACTCCCCTCCCTCTCTCTCCCCGTGTCCCTCACTCCTCTCCCCCTCTCTCCCCATGTCCCTCCCTCACCCCGTGTCCCTCACTCCCCTCCCTCTCCCCCCCGTGTCCCTCACTCCCCTCCCTCACCACGTGTCCCTCACTCCCCTCCCTCTCTCCCCGTGTCCCTCACTCCCCATCCTCTCTCTCCCCGTGTCCCTCAATTCCCATCCTCTCCCCTCCCCCCCCTCTCTCTCTCTCTCTCTCTCTCTCTCTCCACATCTTTATCTCACAATCTTTTTCTGTCTCCATCTTTCTCTCTCTGTCTCACTCCATCTCTCTCACAAGCTCGCCATCTCCATCTCACTCTCGCTCACTCTCTCTCTCACTCTCAATCTCACTCTCGCTCACTCTCTCTCTCAATTTCTTTCTCTCCTCTTCCCGTCTCCATCTCTCCCTCTCTCAATTCCTCTCCGTCTCCATCTCTCTCAATCTCTCTCTCTATCTCTCTTTCTCTCTCTCTCTCTCTCCCTGTCTCCATCTCTCTCTCAATCTCTATCACTCTCAATCTCTTTCTCTAGCATGTCTTTCTCAATCTTTTTCTCCCTCAACCTCTCTCTCTCTCTGTCTCTCAATCTCTCTCTCTCTCTCTTCGTCTCTTTCTCTCTCCCTGACTCTCGTTTTCCCTCTCTCCCTCAATCTGACTCTCTCAATCTCTCCATCTTGTGAGCTCTCTCTCTCTCTATTTCCCGCTCTCTATCTCTCGCTGTATCTCCCTGTCAATCTCTCACTCTCTCCATCTCTCTCTCTCTCTCTTTCCCACTCTCTCTGTCTCTCCCCCCGCCATCTCTCGCTCTATCTCTGTCAGTCTTTCATTCTCCACCTCTCTCTCTCAATCTCTTTCTCCCTCTCTTTCTCCCTTTTCCCCATCTCTCTCTCTATTTCTCTGTCAATCTCACTCTCTCCATCCCTGTCTCTCTCTCTCTCTCTCTCTCTCTCTCTCTCCCCCCAATCTCTCACTCTATCGCTGAATCTCTCACACTCTCTCTCTCCCCCTTACTCCCATCTCTCTCTCTCTCTCTCTCTCTATTTCTCTGTCAATCTCTCACTCTCTCCATCTCTGTCTCTCTCTCTGTCTCTCTCTCTCCCCCCTCCACCCTCTCTCTCTCTTTCTCAATCTCTCACTCTATCTTGGTCAATCTCTCACTCTCTCCATCTCTGTCTCTGTCTCTCTCTCTCTCCCCCTCCCCCCCTCCCCCCCTCTCTCAATCTCTCACTCTATCTCTCTCAATCTCTCACTCTATCTCTCTCAATCTCTCACTCTCTCGCTCCCCTCTTTTCCCCCCATTTTTCTCTCTCTCTCTGTCTATTTCTCTGTCAACCTCTCACTCTCTCTATCTCTGTCTCTCTCTCTCCCCCCCTCCCCTCTCTCTCTCTCCCCTCTCTCTCTCAATCTCTCACTCTATCTCTGTCAATCTCTCACTCTCTCCATCTCTGTGTCTCTCTCTCTCTCTCTCTCTCCCCCCCACCCTCTCTCAATCTCTCATTCTATCTCTGTCAATCTCTCACTCTCTCTCTCCCCCCTTTTCCCCCATCTCTCGCTCTCTCTCTCTCGCTGTCTATTTCTCCGTCAATCTCTCACTCTCTCCATCTCTGTCTGTCTGTTTGTCTCTCTCTCTCCCGCCCCCCCCTCTCTCTCTCTCTCTCTCTCAATCTCTCACTCTATCTCTGTCAATCTCTCACTCTCTCCATCTCTGTCTCTCTCTCTCTCTCTCTCCCCCCTCCTCTCTCTATCTCTCTCTCCCCATCTCTCACTCTATCTCTGTCAATCTCTCACTCTCTCCATCTCTGTCTCTCTCTCCCCCCCACCCTCTCTCAATCTCTCATTCTATCTCTGTCAATCTCTCACTCTCTCCATCTCTGTCTCTCTTTCTCTCTCTCTCCCCCTCCCCTTTCTCTCTCTTTCAGTCTCTCACTCTATCTCTCTCAATCTCTCACTCTATCTCTGTCAATCTCTCACTCTCTTGCTCCTCCCATTCCCCCCATCTCTCTCTCTCTCTCTCTCTCTCTCTCTATTTCTCTGTCAATCTCTCTCTCCCTCTCTCTCTCCCCCCATCTCCAGTGCGGTCACATCCTCCTGACCCTGTAGTGCCAATGGTGGTGCCCAGCTGAGGTCTATGAGGGAATGTACACACTGCTGCGACTCTGCCTGAAAGGGATTGCTGACCGCCGGAGGACAGCGGGCACTACCATCTGGAGAGGAGGTCTTCACCTGGCACCGGCTGGAGACCTCTCGGAAATCGGCGGGCACCCCTCGCCCGGGTCATCCTGAAGCCCGTCCTGCACACCCTGCCCGTGGTAGGCCGTGCCGTTTCTCAGCTGCTTGGCACCGGGTGCCTGGGGCGTATCGCTGCCAAGCCGGAGAGCCACTGAGTGGGCAGATGTCCCGGAGCCACGTCTGTCAGAACGCTACAGGACAAGGGACAGCAGGGGTGGGGGTTAGATACACGGTAAAGCTCCCTCTACACCGGCCCCCGCTCCCAGGGACAGGGGGTTAGATACACGGTAAAGCTCCCTCTACACCATCCCCCACTCCCAGGGACAGGGGGTTAGATACAGAGGAAAGCTCCATCTACACTGTCCCCCCACTTCCAGGGACAGGGGGGTTAGATACAGAGTAAAGCTCCCTCTACACTGTCCCCCCACTCCCAGGGACAGGGGATTAGATACAGAGTAAAGCTCCCTCTACACTGTCCCCCCACTCCCAGGGACAAAGGGTTAGAGACAGGGTAAAGCTCTCTCAACACTGTCCCCCACTCCCAGGGTCAGGGGGTTAGATACAGAGTAAAGCTCCCTCTTCACTGTCCCCCACTCCCAGGGACGGGGGGTTAGATACAGAGTAAAGCTCCCTCTACACAATCCAGGGAGGTCATGTTGCGGCTGTATCGGTGAGGCCGCTTTGGGAATACCGCGTTCGATCCTGGTCTCCCCCCGCTACAGGACGGATGTTGGGAAAGGGGTCAGGAAAGGGTTAGAGCTCCAGGGAGGGGCTGGATAGGCCGGGGGCTGTTTTCCCCGGAGCGTCGGGGGCTGAGGGGTGACCTTATAGAGGTTTATAAAATCATGAGGGGGGGACATGGATAGGGTAAATAGACAAGGTCTTTTCCCCCTGGGGTGGGGGAGCCCAGAACTAGAGGGGGGTAGGTTTAAGGTGAGAGGGGGGGAAAGGGACCTGAGGGGTAACTTTTCCCCCCAGAGGGTGGTGCGTGTGTGGAACGAGCTGCCAGAGGAAGTGGTGGGGGCTGGTACAATGACAACATTTAAAAGGATGGGGGGGGGGCATGGATAGGAAGGGGTTAGGGGGAGATGGGCCAAGTGCTGGGGAACGGGGACTGGGTTAGGTTAGGATAGCACGGACGGGATGGGACGAAGGGTCTGTTTCCGCGCTGGGTCTGCTCCCCCTCAACCGCTGACATCCATCGTGTAGGGTCACAGGTCATCGTACATGCTCCGCCCCCCCCCCCCCGTTTCCTGACCCCTTCCTCGATGCCCCCACCCTCCACTCCCGGCGATCTCTGTTCGGAAATCCATCTGACTCCCGACTCGAGAGCGTTCCCCACCCCCTCCCCATTTCCCCATCGAGTCCTGCTGGGGTGCGACAGGGTTCGGTCCCAGCCTCCGGCCTCCTCCCTCCCGTCCTTCAGTCGGAAATCTGTGGGTCTCCGTCTCTGACCTGCTCCTCAGCGCTCCGACCACCCACTGCATCGTCCACCTCCGGGTCCCCTTCCAGCAGGTCAGAGGAGATGGCCCGACGGATCTCCGGCCCGATGTCCTGGAGAGTTCGTAAGCCAGCCTGGGGGAAGAGAGGGAGGAAACGTCTCGCAAACGGGCAGAGCTCCCTCAGCACTGACCCTCCCACAGCACCCACTCCCTCAGCACTGACCCTCCCACAGCGCCCACTCCCTCAGCACTGACCCTCCCACAGCGCCCACTCCCTCAGCACTGACCCTCCCACAGCACCCACTCCCTCAGCACTGACCCTCCCACAGCGCCCGCTCCCTCAGCACTGACCCTCCCACAGCGCCCGCTCCCACAGCACTGACCCTCCCACAGCGCCCGCTCCCTCAGCACTGACCCTCCCACAGCACCCACTCCCTCAGCGCTGACCCTCCCACAGCACCCACTCCCTCAGCACTGACCCTCCCACAGCCCCCACTCCCTCAGCACTGACCCTCACACAGCCCCCACTCCCTCAGCACTGACCCTCCCACAGCACCCGCTCCCTCAGCACTGACCCTCCCACAGCACCCGCTCCCTCAGCACTGACCCTCCCACAGCACCCACTCCCTCAGCACTGACCCTCACACAGCACCCACTCCCTCAGCACTGACCCGCCCACAGCGCCCGCTCCCTCAGCACTGACCCTCCCACAGCTCACGCTCCCTCAGCACTGACGCTCACACAGCGCCCACTCCCTCAGCACTGACCCTCCCACAGCACCCACTCCCTCAGCACTGACCCTCACACAGCGCCCACTCCCTCAGCACTGACCCTCCCACAGCACCCACTCCCTCAGCACTGACCCTCACACAGCACCCACTCCCTCAGCACTGACCCTCCCACAGCGCCCACTCCCTCAGCACTGACCCTCACACAGCGCCCACTCCCTCAGCACTGACCCTCCCACAGCACCCGTTCCCTCAGCACTGACCCTCACACAGCACCCACTCCCTCAGCACTGACCCTCCCACAGCGCCCGCTCCCTCAGCACTGACCCTCCCACAGCTCACGCTCCCTCAGCACTGACGCTCACACAGCGCCCACTCCCTCAGCACTGACCCTCCCACAGCACCCACTCCCTCAGCACTGACCCTCACACAGCGCCCACTCCCTCAGCACTGACCCTCCCACAGCACCCACTCCCTCAGCACTGACCCTCACACAGCACCCACTCCCTCAGCACTGACCCTCCCACAGCGCCCGCTCCCTCAGCACTGACCCTCCCACAGCACCCGCTCCCTCAGCACTGACCCTCCCACAGCACTGACCCTCCCACAGCACCCACTCCCTCAGCACTGACCCTCCCACAGCACCCACTCCCTCAGCGCTGACCCTCCCACAGCACCCACTCCCTCAGCACTGACCCTCCCACAGCACCCGCTCCATCAGCACTGACCCTCCCACAGCACCCGCTCCCTCAGCACTGACCCTCCCACAGCACCCACTCCCTCAGCGCTGACCCTCCCACAGCACCCACTCCCTCAGCACTGACCCTCCCACAGCGCCCGCTCCCTCAGCACTGACCCTCCCACAGCACCCACTCCCTCAGCGCTGACCCTCCCACAGCACCCACTCCATCAGCACTGACCCTCCCACAGCACCCGCTCCCTCAGCACTGACCCTCCCACAGCACCCACTCCCTCAGCACTGACCCTCCCACAGCGCCCGCTCCCTCAGCACTGACCCTCCCACAGCACCCACTCCCTCAGCACTGACCCTCCCCTAGCGCTGACCCTCCCACACACACACAGATGACCCCCACCCCCTGGCTGACCTGGAGAGTTGTCGAGGTACAGACATCTGGCTGCCCAAACAGACCCTTCTGCTGTCGTTTCCGGAACTTTCTGAAGTAGTCCTGGATGAGGAAGGTCGCGTAGAATTTCCCAACAGTCACCTCTTCATCTGAGCAGGGGGAGAGAGAGAGAGTGTGTGTGATAGACAGAGAAAGGGAGAGGGAGAGAGAGACAGAAAGCGAGAGGGGGAGAGACAGCGAGAGACAGAGCGTGTGAGAGAGAGGGAGAGAAGAGACAGTGAGAGGGAGAGACAGAGAGAGAGAGAGCGACTGAGAAGGAGAGAGAGAGAGACAAAGATAGGGAGAGAGACAGTGAGAGACAGAGACGGTATGAGAGAGACGGACAGAGAGAGAGAGAGAGAGAGACAAAGGGGGGGTGGAGAGAGACTGTGAGAGACAGAGCGTGTGAGAGAGAGGGAGAGACAGGGAGAGAGAGAGACAGTGGGAGAGAGAAACAGAGAGGGAGAGAGAGAGAGCAACAGAGCGAGTAAAAACAGAAAGAGTGAGAGACAGAGACAGTGTGAGAGAGACGGACATAGAGAGAGAGAGAGAGAGTGAGTGAGAGAGACAAAGGGGGGGTGGAGAGAGACTATGAGAGACAGAATGTGTGAGAGAGAGGGAGAGACAGAGAGAGAGAAAAACAGAGAGGGAGAGAGCGAGAGATGGAATGAGTAAAAACAGAGAGGGAGAGACAGAGGCGGTGTGTGAGAGAGACAGAGAGAGAGACAGAGAGAGAGACAAAGAGGGGAACAGAGCAAAACACAGACAGAGGGAGAGAGAGCGACAGAGGGAGGCAAAAAGAGACAGAAAATGAGAGAGACAAAAAGCGGGAAGGGTGACAGGGAGATTATCTCTGCAGATTCTCTCCTCACCTTCGGGCATCGGGATAATCTCATCCAGGACTTTGGGTTTGGTTCGTTTCCAGATTTTCTTAATGATGGCCCTCAGCTCCAGGTTCGATTGTTCAAGATTCCCTGGGAAAGGGACACAAGGAAATTCGTACCATTCCAAACCACCTCACCCACCGTCAGAGGGTCAGCGCTGAGGGAGGGTCAGTGCTGAGGGAGTGGGTGCTGTGGGAGGGTCAGTGCTGAGGGAGTGGGTGCTGTGGGAGGGTCAGTGCTGAGGGAGTGGGTGCTGTGGGAGGGTCAGTGCTGAGGGAGTGGGTGCTGTGGGAGGGTCAGTGCTGAGGGAGTGGGCGCTGTGGGAGGGTCAGTGCTGAGGGAGTGGGCGCTGTGGGAGGGTCAGTGCTGAGAGAGTGGGTGCTGTGGGAGGGTTAGTGCTGAGAGAGTGGGCGCTGTGGGAGGGTCAGTGCTGAGGGAGTGGGTGCTGTGGGAGGGTCAGTGCTGAGGGAGTGGGTGCTGTGGGAGGGTCAGTGCTGAGAGAGTGGGCGCTGTGGGAGGGTCAGTGCTGAGGGAGTGGGTGCTGTGGGAGGGTCAGTGCTGAGGGAGAGGACACTGTGGGAGGGTCAGTGCTGAGGGAGTGGGTGCTGTGGGAGGGTCAGTGTTGAGGGAGTGGGTGCTGAGGGAGGGTCAGTGCTGAGGGAGCGGGTGCTGTAGGAGGGTCAGTGCTGAGGGAGTGGGTGCTGTGGGAGGGTCAGTGCTGAGGGAATGGGCGCTGTAGGAGGGTCAGTGCTGAGGGAGGGGGCACTGTGGGAGGGTCAGTGCTGAGGGAGTGGGTGCTGAGGGAGGGTCAGTGCTGAGGGAGCGGGTGCTGTAGGAGGGTCAGTGCTGAGGGAGTGGGTGCTGTGGGAGGGTCAGTGCTGAGGGAATGGGCGCTGTAGGAGGGTCAGTGCTGAGGGAGGGGGCACTGTGGGAGGGTCAGTGCGGAGGGAGTGGGTGCTGTGGGAGGGTCAGTGCTGAGGGAGGGTCAGTGCTGAGGGAGCGGGTGCTGTGGGAGGGTCAGTGCGGAGGGAGTGGGTGCTGTGAGAGGGTCAGTGCTGAGGGAATGGGCGCTGAGGGAGGGTCAGTACTGAGGGAGTGGGTGCTGTGGGAGGGTCAGTCTGAGGGAGCGGGTGCTGTGGGAGGGTCAGTGCGGAGGGAGTGGGTGCTGTGAGAGGGTCAGTACTGAGGGAGTGGGCGCTGAGGGAGGGTCAGTGCTGAAGGAGCGGGTGCTGTGGGAGGGTCAGTGCTGAGGAAGCGGGCGCTGTGGGAGGGTCAGTGCTGAGGGAGGGTCAGTGCTGAGGGAGTGGGTGCTGTGGGAGGGTCAGCACTGAGGGAGTGGGTGCTGTGGGAGGGTCAGTGCTGAGGGAGGGTCAGTGCTGAGGGAGCAGGCGCTGTGGGAGGGTCAGTGCTGAGGGAGCAGGCACTGTGGGAGGGTCAGTGCTGAGGGAGTGGATGCTGTGGGAGGGTCAGTGCTGAGGGAAGGTCAGTGCTGAGGGAGTGGGTGCTGTGCGAGGGTCAGTGCTGAGGGAGTGGGTGCTGTTGAAAGTGTTAGGGAAGGATTGAAGGGGGTGGAGGACGTGACGAAGATAACGAGGCGGTGTAGGGAGCTGGTGTGGGTGCCCGAGATAGGGATGGGTGTGAATTATGCATTGACGTACCCTCTGTTTTGATCTTGAGTGCGGTCCGGACCAATGCGAAGAGGGTAGCGTTGAAGGAGACAGTGCCATCTCTGTTCAGCGGCATGTTCATCGTCACCAGCCTCTGCAGGAGCATGAGCAATAAATCTCTACCCTGACAGACTCAATTTCCATCTGGGATACTTCCATTCCCAAGGAGTCGGTGGGGGTGTGCGGGGGAACGACCTTGACTCGTGGGGAATTAAACTACAACTTCCAATAATTGTCTCCTCCCACTCTCTCACTCCCCCATCTCACCCACTTCTCTCTCTACCCCATCTCTCTCTCTCTCTACCCCCTTCCTGCCTTCACCTTCCCTGTCTTCCTTCCCATTCTCTCTCTTTCTCCCACCCCTCCCCCTCTCCCCTCCCCCACCCCAAAGCCCGAAACCTCTCACTCCCCTACCCTGCTCGTGCCCGCTCCTCACCCATCTCACCTTACAGGCGACTCGGTGTGGACAGAGCTTGCCGAATCCCAGAGGGGGCTGGATACGTCGGAGCAGGCTCACTACGTCCAGATGTTTAATCCTTCCCCTAGGACACAGAGAGAGAGAAAATCAGAGACTCACTCCCTCAGCACTGACCCTCCCACAGCACCCACTCCCTCAGCACTGACCCTCCCACAGCGCCCACTCCCTCAGCACTGACCCTCCCACAGCACCCACTCCCTCAGCACTGACCCTCCCTCAGCACCCACTCCCTCAGCACTGACCCTCCCTCAGCACCCACTCCCCCACAGCACCCACTCTCTCAGCACTGACCCTCCCACAGCGCCCGCTCCCTCAGCACTGACCCTCCCACAGCACCCTCTCCCTCAGCACTGACCCTCCCACAGCCCCCGCTCCCTCAGCACTGACCCTCCCACAGCACCCACTCCCTCAGCACTGACCCTCCCACAGCGCCCACTCCCTCAGCACTGACCCTCCCACAGCACCCGCTCCCTCAGCACTGACCCTCGCACAGCGCCCGCTCCCTCAGCACTGACCCTCCCACAGCACCCACACCCACAGCACTGACCCTCCCACAGCACCCACTCTCTTAGCACTGACACTCCCACAGCACTGACCCTCCCACAGCACCCACTCTCTTAGCACTGACACTCCCACAGCACTGACCCTCCCACAGCACCCACTCTCTTAGCACTGACACTCCCTCAGCACTGACCCTCCCACAGCACCCACTCCCTCAGCACTGACACTCCCACAGCACCCACTCCCTCAGCATTGACACTCCCTCAGCACTGACCCTCCCACAGCACCCACTCTCTTAGCACTGACACTCCCTCAGCACTGACCCTCCCACAGCGCCCACTCCCTCAGCACTGACACTCCCACAGCACCCACTCCCTCAGCGCTGACCCTCCTACAGCACCCACTCCCTCAGCACTGACCCTCCCACAGCACCCACTCCCTCAGCACTGACCCCGCCCACAGCACCCACTCCCTCAGCACTGACCCTCCCACAGCACCCACTCCCTCAGCACTGATCCTCCCACAGCACCCACTCCCTCAGCACTGACCCTCCCACAGCACCCGCCCTCTCAGCACTGACCCTCCCACAGCACCCACTCCCTCAGCACTGACCCTCCCACAGCACCCACTCCCTCAGCACCCACTCCCTTAGCACAGACCCTCCCACAGCACTGACCCTCCCACAGCGCCCAATCCCTCAGCACTGACACTCCCACAGCGCCCACTCCCTCAGCACTGACCCTCCCACAGCACCCACTCCCTCAGCACCCACTCCCTTAGCACAGACCCTCCCACAGCACTGACCCTCCCACAGCGCCCAATCCCTCAGCACTGACACTCCCACAGCGCCCACTCCCTCAGCACTGACCTTCCCACAGCACCCAATCCCTCAGCACTGACACTCCCACAGCGCCCACTCCCTCAGCACTGACCCTCCCACAGCACCCACTCCCTCAGCACTGAAATGTTTCTCAATCCCACTCACCAGCCTCCTCTGCCACCCACCGCCCAACCCTCCATCCATTACTCATCAGGATCCCACCTTCCTCTCTGTGTCCTGAAGACATGGCCTCCCTCTGGAGCCCAACCAGTTGAAGCTGGTTCCATTCCCATCTCAGCCCAAAATGGCCACACCCTTGGCTCTGAGTCTGCGCCCTCAGGTCCCGGTCTCTTCCTCCTGGGGTGGGGTCACCTTCCCAACATCTGCTCTATCCCAGGACCCTCCCTCAGTATTCCGTAACTTTCAATCAAATCCACCCCTGCCCGCTCCCCAAATCCTTCCAAAACTCCATCCCGGACACAGTCCTCAACCTGTCCTCACCGTGACCTCCCCCTTCATCCCCCGGGATTGCTCTCCTCTGGACCCCCACCCTCCCTCAGGTACGGGGACAATTTAGCACGGCCAATCCACCCTAACCTGCACATCCCTGGGCACTACGGGAACAATTTAGCACGGCCAATCCCACCCTAACCTGCACATCCCTGGGCACTACAGGGACAATTTAGCACGGCCAATCCACCCTAACCTGCACATCCCTGGGCACTACGGGAACAATTTAGCACGGCCAATCCACCCTAACCCGCACATCCCTGGACACTACGGGGACAATTTAGCACGGCCAATCCACCCTAACCCGCACATCCCTGGGCACTACGGGAACAATTTAGCACGGCCAATCCACCCTAACCCGCACATCCCTGGACACTACGGGACAATTTAGCATGGCCAAAGGGCGTTTCGTTAACCCCGGGCACAGAGTTGCCCCCACCGTATCCTCAGTCAGGATATGCTCGGTTCAGGAGGTGGGGGCTGGGGGGAGCGACAGCTCTTTCCGAATGCGGTCGGAACGAAGGACCAAGAAAATCCACGGCCCTTCGGCCCTCCAAGCCTGAGCCTATCCCAAATCCACTGCCGAGAGAAATACCCAATTCCGAAGCGTCTGTCCCCCTCTCCTCGTGTGTCTGTCCAGACCTAACTTCAATGAAGGTACGGGCAACACCAACTCTGCGGGCAACACCTTCCAAACGCCCAGCAGCCTCTGAGTGAGGTAATTCGCGGGTGTGAGTCCCCCCTTCAACTTTTCACCCTGACCGTGTGGTTTCTCATTATTGAACCCCTCACCCCGGGGGTAAAAAGGCCTGTCCCGATCTACCCTTGTCTGCACCCTTGGAGATTTTGTAGACCTCACTCCCCCAAACCTCGGTCATCTGCCCACACCTCCACCGCACGCTCCCTCCTGCTTCTCCCCCAGCTCTCCCCCCCCCCGGGATCTTACTTCGCCTCGGGGTCGTACTCTGACCAGATTCTCTTGAATTCGTCGAGGTGGTGAGGCCCGAGGATGGACCAATCCCGGGTGAGGTAGTCAAAGTTGTCCATGATCACGGCCACGAACAGGTTGATGATCTGTGTGGGGGTGGTGGAGGAGGGAAGGCCGCAGTGAGGGAAGGCCGCAGGGCGAGGACGGACGGGAGCCTACTCCGCTAGGCCGCACTTCAGCGAGGCTGCGGCCTACCAACTCCTCCCACTGCCCACACACCGCTCGCCTCAGCGCTGACCATCACACCCTCCCACAGCGCCCGCTCCCTCAGCGCTGACCCTTCCACAGCGCCCGCTCCCTCAGCACTGACCCTCCCACAGCGCCCGCTCCCTCAGCGCTGACCCTCCCACAGCCCCCACTCCCTCAGCGCCCGCTCCCTCAGCACTGACGCCCCCACAGCACCCACTCCCTCAGCGCCCGCTCCCTCAGCACTGACCCTCCCACAGCACCCACTTCCTCAGCACTGACCCCCCACAGCACCCGCTCCCTCAGCACTGACACTCCCACAGCACCCGCTCCCTCAGCACTGACCCTCCCACAGAACCCACTCCCTCAGCACTGACCCTCCCACAGCGCCCGCTCCCTCAGCGCTGACCCTCCCACAGCACCCGCTCCCTCAGCGCTGACCCTCCCACAGCACCCGCTCCCTCAGCACTGACCCTCCCACAGCACCCGCTCCCTCAGCACTGACCCTCCCACAGCACCCACTCCCTCAGCACTGACCCTCCCACAGCACCCACTCCCTCAGCGCTGACCCTCCCACAGCACCCGCTCCCTCAGCACTGACCCTCCCACAGCGCCCACTCCCTCAGCACTGACCCTCCCACAGCGCCTGCTCCCTCAGCACTGACCCTCCCACAGCACCCACGCCGTCAGTACTGACCCTCCCACAGTGCCCACTCCCTCAGCGCTGACCCTCCCTCAGCGCTGACCCTCCCTCAGCACCCACTTCCTCAGCACCCACATCCTCACCACTGACCCTCCCACAGACCCCACTCCCTCAGCACTGACCCTCCCACAGTGCCCACTCCCTCAGTACTGACCCTCCCTCAGCACTGACCCTCCCACAGCGCCCGCTCCCTCAGCGCTGACCCTCCCACAGCGCCCACTCCCTCAGCACTGTCCCTCCCTCAGCACTGACCCTCCCACAGCGCCCGCTCCCTCAGCACTGACCCTCCCACAGCGCCCGCTCCCTCAGCACTGACCCTCCCACAGCACCCACTCCCTCAGCACTGACCCTCCCACAGCGCCTGCTCCCTCAGCACTGACCCTCCCACAGCACCCGCTCCCTCAGCACTGACCCTCCCTCAGCACCCGCTCCCTCAGCACTGACCCTCCCACAGAACCCACTCCCTCAGCACTGACCCTCCCACAGCACCCATTCCCTCAGCACTGACCCTCTCACAGCACCCACTCCCTCAGCACTGACCCTCCCACATCAACCGCTCCCTCAGCACTGACCCTCCCACAGCACCCACTCCCTCAGCGCTGACCCTCCCACAGCACCCGCTCCCTCAGCACTGACCCTCCCACAGCGCCCACTCCCTCAGCACTGACCCTCCCACAGCGCCTGCTCCCTCAGCACTGACCCTCCCACAGCACCCACGCCGTCAGTACTGACCCTCCCACAGTGCCCACTCCCTCACGCTGACCCTCCCTCAGCGCTGACCCTCCCTCAGCACCCACTTCCTCAGCACCCACATCCTCAGCACTGACCCTCCCACAGACCCCACTCCCTCAGCACTGACCCTCCCACAGTGCCCACTCCCTCAGTACTGACCCTCCCTCAGCACTGACCCTCCCACAGCGCCCACTCCCTCAGCGCTGACCCTCCCACAGCACCCACTCCCTCAGCACTGTCCCTCCCTCAGCACTGACCCTACCACAGCGCCCGCTCCCTCAGCACTTACCCTCCCACAGCACCCGTTCCCTCAGCACTGACCCTCCCTCAGCGCTGACCCTCCCTCAGCACCCACTCCCTCAGCACTGACCCTCCTACAGCCCCCACTCCCTCAGCACTGACCCTCCCACAGTGCCCACTCCCTCAGTACTGACCCTCCCACAGCGCCCGCTCCCTCAGCGCTGACCCTCCCACAGCGCCCGCTCCCTCAGCACTGACCCTTCCACAGCGCCCGCTCCCTCAGCACTGTCCCTCCCTCAGCACTGACCCTCCCACAGCGCCCGCTCCCTCAGCACTGACCCTCCCACAGCACCCGCTCCCTCAGCACTGACCCTCCCTCAGCACCCGCTCCCTCAGCACTGACCCTCCCACAGCACCCACTCCCTCAGTGCTGACCCACCCACAGCACCCACTCCCTCTGCACTGACCCTCCCACAGCACCCACTCCCTCAGCACTGACCCTCCCACTGCGCCCGCTCCCTCAGCACTGACCCTCCCACAGCACCCACTCCCTCAGCACTGACCCTCACTCAGCGCTGACCCTCCCACAGCACCCACTCCCTCAGCACTGACCCTCCCACAGCCCCCACTCCCTCAGCACTGACCCTCCCACAGTGCCCACTCCCTCAGCACTGACCCTCCCACAGCACCCACTCCCTCAGCACTGACCCTCCCACAGTGCCCACTCCCTCAGCACTGACCCTCCCACAGCGCCCACTCCCTCAGCACTGACCCTCCCTCAGCGCTGACCCTCCCACAGCGCCCACTCTTACCAGGAACGCACAGAGCATGAAGAAACTGATGAAGTAGATGATGGCGAAGTTGCTTCCGCACGTGTACTCTTCTCCCGGACCGTCGTCTGAGTCCGGGTCGCACCGTTTGCCTGGGAGGCTTGCCAACATGATCTCCTGCCACGCCTCACCAGTGGCACACCTGCCCGGGAGGGAAGTCAAATAACCAGGCGAGGTTAAGACCATGAGACCGTGAGACATAGGAGTGGACGTAAGGCCGTTCGGCCCATCGAGTCCACTCCAGCATTCAATCACGGCTGATGGGCATTTGAACTCCACCTACCCGCGTTCTCCTTAATCCCTCGAGACATCAAGAACTTATCAATCTCTGCCTTGACGACATTTAGCGTCCCGGCCTCCACTGCACTCTGCGGCAATGAATCCCACAGGCCCACCACCCTCTGGCTGAAGAAATGTCCCCGCATTTCTGTTCTGAATTGACCCCCTCTAATTCTAAGGCTGTGTCCGCGGGGTCCTAGTCTCCTCGCCTAACGGAAACGATTTCCTAGCGTCCACCCTTTCCCAGCCCATGTATTATCTTGTACGTCTCTATTAAGCCCTTCTCAACTCCAATGAGTACAATCCCAGGATCCTCAGCCGTTCCTCGTATGTTAGACCTGCCATTCCAGGGACCATCCGCGTGAATCTCCGCTGGACACGTTCCAGTGCCAGTATGTCCTTCCTGAGGTGTGGGGACCAAAACTGGACACAGTACTCCAAATGGGGCCTAACCAGAGCTTTATAAAGTCTCAGTAGCTCAACGGTGCTGTTATATTCCAACCCTCTTGAGATAAGTGAGAACATTGCGTTCACTTTCTTAATCACGGACTCAACCTGCATGTTTACCTTCAGAGAATCCTCGGCTAGCACTCCCAGATCCATTTGTACTTTGGCTTTACAAATTTTCTCACCGTTTAGAAAGTAGTCCATGCTTTTATTCTTCTTTCCAAAGTTAACGCCCTCCACGATGAAGAAACCTCCATGTCAACACGTCAGGCTGCAATGCCAGCCTCCGGACACTAGGTGGGGGCCTCCATGCCTCCTCCCATGAGGTCGGAGGGGGTTGTGGGGGGGGGGAGTTAGCAGATGGAATCCCACCTCCCCCAGCCGCCAGTGGGGGAAGTCCATGTCAACGCGTCACGCTGTAGTTCCGGCCTCCCGCCACCGGGTGGGGTCGGCGAGGCCGTTCCCGTGACACAGCGTCCTTCCTGCAAGGAATTCTGGGTCCGAACCCGCACCCCGCCACTACCCACCCCACCCCACCCAACCCAGGCAGCAGTAATCAGGCCATTCGGCCCACTGAGTCTGTGCCGTCATTCAGTCATGGCTGACTGGTTACTCCCCGTAACCCTTGAACCTCTCGATCTGCGTCTTGAATACACTCAATGCCCTGGCCTCCCCCTCCCCCCTTCGATCCCCCACTCTCCGGCTGAAGACGTTCCTCCTTATCTCCATTCCCTTTACCCTGAGGCGGTGCCCTCGGGTCCCAGTCTCTCTCTCCCCAGTGGGGAACATCCTCCCAACATCCCCTCGGTCCAGGCCATTCAGTATTCTGTACGGTTCAATCAGATTCCGCCTCCCCCCCCTCCATTCCGTCTAAACTCAGAGCCAGAGCCCTCGAACGTTCCTCGTGGGTTAACCCTTTCATTCCTGGGACCGTTCCCCAGGAGAATTTCCTCCAGACCGGCTCCAGGGGCCTAGTCCGTCCTTCCTGAGACGTGGGGCGCGATACTCCGAACGTGGTCTGACCAGAGCCTCAGGAGTAAGGCCCTGCTTTCAGATCCAAGTCCTCCCCAAATAAAAGCCATCGTTGCATTGACCTTCCTGACCCAGCCAGCGAGGTGACCTGGACTCGAGCTCCCAAACCCCTCCGCACTTCTGAATTTTCTCCCCGTTTGGAAAATAGTCCGTACCCCTCTCTTTTCCCTCAGGCTTCCCTCCACCCCCCCAGTTGTCCCGCCATCTCTCGCTTCCTTGACCGCTCTCCTAACCCATCCGAATCCTTCCACAGCCTCCCCCAGTGCTATCTGTCCCTCGGCCTATCCTTGTATCGTCTGCAGACCGCCCTCGTTCGTGTATAACGTTGCGGTTCCCAGCGTTGAGGGACACCCCACGTCACCGGCAGCCATCTTGAGAAGAATTGTGTCATCCCCGTTCCCTGCTTCCTGCCAGATAGCTCGGCTTCTGTAACATCCCAGCACCTTGTCTCTGACACCACGGGCCCTTATCTTACCCAGCAGCCTCCTGGGCAACACCTTGGCAGAGGCCTACTTGACGTCCAGGCGGATGACATCCATCGGCTCCCCTTGGTCTAACCTATTCCTTCCCTACTCAAAGGAACCGGGCAGATTTGTCAGGCTTGAACTCCCCCCGGGATGAAACCGTGCTGACTTGGTGAAATTTTTAACCTCGTTCCTCGGCCCCATCACAACACAATTGTCTCCTACACCGGCCCCACACAGCATCCCTCAGCGCTGACCCTCCCACAGCACCCGCTCCCTCAGCGCTGACCCTCCCACAGCACCCACTCCCTCAGCGCTGACCCTCCCACAGCGCCCACTCCCTCAGCGCTGACACTCCCACCGCGCCCACTCCCTCAGCGCTGACCCTCCCACAGCACCCACTCCCTCAGCACTGACCCTCCCACAGCACCCGCTCCCTCAGCGCTGACCCTCCCACACCACCCACTCCCTCAGTACTGACCCTCCCACAGCGCCTGCTCCCTCAGCGCTGACCCTCCCACAGCACCCGCTCCCTCAGCACTGACCCTCCCACAGCGCCCACTCCCTCAGCGCTGACCCTCCCACAGCGCCCGGTCCGTCAGTACTGACCCTCCCACAGCGCCCGCTCCCTCAGCGCTGACCCTCCCACAGCGCCCGCTCCGTCAGTACTGACCCTCCCACAGCGCCCACACCCTCAGCTCTGACACTCCCACAGCACCCACTCCCTCAGCACTGACCCTCCCACAGCGCCCACTCCCTCAGCACTGACCCTCTCAGAGCCCCTACACCTCCCATAACACCCCCGAAAGTTGGCCCAATTACCGGAACAGTAGGAGAATGGCCTGTGGGAAGGTTTGGAAGTTATTGTTCATGTTGATCTCTGTGTTGTCCTGCATCGCGATCTTCCCAAAGGTCTGGGGGTAAACGGGAAACTGAGGTCAGTGTCCTAGAGGGCTGGATGCAAACCCGACCCCCCCGGCGCTGACCCTCCTACAGCACCCGCTCCCTCAGCACTGACCCTCCCACAGCACCCGATCCCTCAGCACTGACCCTCCCACAGCACCCACTCCCTCAGCACTGACCCTCCCACAGCACCCGCTCCCTCAGCACTGACCCTCCCACAGCGCCCGCTCCCTCAGCACTGACCCTCCCACAGCACCCGCTCCCTCAGCACTGACCCTCCCACAGCACCCGCTCCCTCAGCACTGACCCTCCCACAGCGCCCACTCCCTCAGCACTGACCCTCCTACAGCACCCGCTCCCTCAGCACTGACCCTCCCACAGCGCCCACTCCCTCAGTACTGACCCTCCCACAGCACCCACTCCCTCAGCACTGACCCTCCCACAGCACCCATTCCCTCAGCAGTGACCCTCCCACAGCACACGCTCCCTCAGCACTGACCCTCCCACAGCACCCACTCCCTCAGCACTGACCCTCCCACAGCACCCGCTCCCTCAGCACTGACCCTCCCACAGCACCCGCTCCCTCAGCAGTGACCCTCCCACAGCACCCGCTCCCTCAGCACTGACCCTCCCACAGCACCCACTCCCTCAGCACTGACCCTCCCACAGCACCCGCTCCCTCAGCACTGACCCTCCCACAGCACCCACTCCCTCAGCACTGACCCTCCCTCAGCACTGACCCTCCCACAGCGCCCACTCCCTCAGCACTGACCCTCCCACAGCACCCGCTCCCTCAGCACTGACCCTCCCACAGCGCACACTCCCTCAGCACTGACCCTCCCACAGCGCCCACTCCCTCAGTACTGACCCTCCCACAGCACCCACTCCCTCAGCACTGACCCTCCCACAGCACCCACTCCCTCAGCACTGACCCTCCCACAGCACACGCTCCCTCAGCACTGACCCTCCCACAGCACCCACTCCCTCAGCAGTGACCCTCCCACGGCACCCGCTCCCTCAGCACTGACCCTCCCACAGCACCCACTCCCTCAGCACTGACCCTCCCACAGCACCCGCTCCCTCAGCACTGACCCTCCCACAGCACCCACTCCCTCAGCACTGACCCTCCCTCAGCACTGACCCTCCCACAGCGCCCACTCCCTCAGTACTGACCCTCCCACAGCACCCACTCCCTCAGCACTGACCCTCCCACAGCACCCGCTCCCTCAGCACTGACCCTCCCACAGCACCCGCTCCCTCAGCACTGACCCTCCCACAGCACCCGCTCCCTCAGCACTGACCCTCCCACAGCGCCCGCTCCCTCAGCACTGACCCTCCCACAGCGCCCGCTCCCTCAGCACTGACCCTCCCACAGCACCCGCTCCCTCAGCACTGACCCACCCACAGCACTCACTCCCTCAGCACTGACCCTCCCACAGCGCACACTCCCTCAGTACTGACCCTCCCACAGCACCCACTCCCTCAGTACTGACCCTCCCACAGCCCCCACTCCCTCAGCACTGACCCTCCCACAGCACTCGCTCCCTCAGCACTGACCCTCCCACAGTCTCCACTCCCTCAGCACTGACCCTCCCACAGCACTGACCCTCCCACAGCACCCACTCCCTCAGCACTGACCCTCCCACAGCACCCACTCCCTCAGCACTGACCCTCCCTCAGCACTGACCCTCCCACAGCGCCCACTCCCTCAGTACTGACCCTCCCACAGCACCCGCTCCCTCAGCACTGACCCTCCCACAGCACCCGCTCCCTCAGCACTGACCCTCCTACAGCACCCGCTCCCTCAGCACTGATCCTCCCACAGCGCCCGCTCCCTCAGTACTGACCCTCCCACAGCGCCCGCTCCCTCAGTACTGACCCTCCCACAGCGCCCACTCCCTCAGCACTGACCCTCCCACAGCGCCCACACCCTCAGCGCTGACCCTCCCTCAGCGCCCACTCCATCAGCACTGACCCTCCCACAGCACCCGCTCCCTCAGCACTGACCCTCCCACAGCGCCCGCTCCCTCAGCGCTGACCCTCCCACAGCGCCCGCTGTCTCAGCACTGACCCTCCCACAGCACCCGCTCCTTCAGCACTGACCCTCCCACAGCGCCCGCTCCTTCAGCACTGACCCTCCCACAACGCCCGCTCCCTCAGTACTGACCCTCCCACAGCGCCCACTCCCTCAGTACTGACCCTCCCACAGCCCCCACTCCCTCAGCACTGACCCTCCCACAGCGCCCACTCCCTCAGCACTGACCCTCCCTCAGCACTGACCCTCCCACAGCACCCGCTCCCTCAGCACTGACCCTCCCTCAGCACTGACCCTCCCACAGCGCCCACTCCCTCAGCACTGACCCTCCCACATCACCCGCTCCCTCAGCACTGACCCACCCACAGCACTCACTCCCTCAGCACTGACCCTCCCACAGCACCCACTCCCTCAGCACTGACCCTCCCACAGCACTCACTCCCTCAGCACTGACCCTCCCTCAGCACTGACCCTCCCACAGCGCCCACTCCCTCAGCACTGACCCTCCCACAGCGCCCACTCCCTTAGCACTGACCCTCCCACAGCACCCACTCCCTTAGCACTGACCCTCCCACAGCGCCCACTCCCTCAGCACTGACCCTCCCACAGCACCCACTCCCTCAGCACTGACCCTCCCACAGCACCCACTCCCTCAGCACTGACCCTCCCTCGGTCACTAACCTGCATTCCGATGACTGCATAGATGAAGAAAATCATTGCGATCAGGAGGGCAACATAGGGTAGGGCCTGGGAAACGGAGAGAGAGAGAGAGAGAGAGAGCTTGTGAGTGAGGGAGTGATTGAGGGTGGGAGAGAGATAGTGAGAGAAATAGAGGGAGAGTGTGAGAGAGGTGATGAGAGAGAGTCAGAGAGGTATGGGAGATAGATAGAGGGAGAGAGGGGGGGAAAGTGAGAGAGACAGAGAGAGATGGTGAGAGAGATAGAGGGAAAGAGGGAGTGAGATAGAGGGAGGGAGAGAGTGAGAGAGGTAGAGGGAGAGAGGGACCGAGATGGAGGGGGAGAGAGAGAGAGATGGTGAGAGAGATAGAGAGAGAGCATGAGGGAGTGAGAGATAGTGAGAGAGACTGATGGAGAGAGAGTGTGCAAGATTGAGTACGAGAGAGCGCGATAGTGAGATTGAGAGGGAGAGAGAGCGCGATAGTGTGAGAGATTATGAGGGAGAGAGAGATACAGTGAGAGAGATTGATGCAGAGAGAGAGCGATAGTGAGAGAGAGGGAGAGATTGAGGAAGAGAGAGAGATTGAGGGAGAGACTGACAGAGAAAAAATGATTCAAGGAAGGAGAGGAATTGAGAGAGAGAGTGAATGAGAGATTGAAAGAGAGGACGATAGAGAAAGAGAGAGGGTTTCAGGGAGAGACAGAGAGAGAGAGAGAGATTGAAAGAGAGATTTAGGGAGAGGGAGAGATTGAGAGTGCAAGTGACAGAGAGAGTGTGATTCAGGGAGAGCGTGGGATTCAGAAAGAGAGACTGAGTGAGGGAGGGAATGAGAGAGAGAGAGAGTTAAAACAAGATTGAGAAGCAGTGATTGTGAGAAAGAGATTGAGAGAGACACACACACACACAGACAGTGATGGGTAGAGAGAGCTTGAGGGAGATGGAGATTTTGAGAGGGAGAGATCGAGAGATTGGAAGGCAGTTTGTCAGAGAGAGAGAGAGATGGAGATGGTGAGAGAGATTCAGAGAGAGATTGTGTGTGCGTGTGTGGGAAAGAGAGAATGAGAGAGAGAGAGGGAATGAGAGAGAGAGAGAAAGAGAGAAAACAAGATTGAGAGAGTGTGATTGTGAGTGAGAGAGACAGAGTGTGTGATGGAGAGAGAGAGAGAGAGAGAGACGTGGAGTTACCCTGCCAAGCCTCTGGTCAGTACATGAGAACCTGGGGTCAACAGGAGGCCATTTGGCCCCTCTGCCCTGCTCTCCCACTCAACAGCTGACCTGCCCACTCCAGACACGAACAGAGAGGGCAGGAAATGAGCTGCAGACTGGCTGGCATCAGGGAATGAGCTGCAGACTGGCTGGCATCAGTGAGTGCCATCTGTTACATCTGCGTGGCAATCTGGGAATCAAACCCTTGTGGGTCCGAGGGGATTCTCAAAACTCTAAACGCGTGCCAAAATTCTCGGATTCACCTGAGCCTTGAGACAGCGTCATCCTTTTCCAGACACTGCCTATTGTTCACAGAAGATTCCTGGTTTATCAGATGTGAGGGAGATTGAGAGAGGGAGAGAAATTAGGAGAGAGACAGAGAGATTGAAAGAGAGAGTTAGGACAGAGAGAGAGATGGAGATACAGAGTGAGAGAGATTTATGGGGAGAGAGAGAATGAGACAGAGATTGAGAGAGAGAGAGAATGAGAGAGAGATTCAGGGAGGGAGAGAGAAATTGAGAGAGGGAGAGAGATTTCAGGAGAGAGAGAGATTGAGAGAGACAGAGAATGAGAGGGAGAGAATGAGAGAAATTTAGCGTAAGAGAGAGATTTAGGGGGAGAGAGAGAGATTGAGAGCAGAGAGAGAGATTTAGGGAGGGGGAGACAGAGATTGAGGGAGAGGGAGATTGAGGGAGAGAGAGATTGAGAGAGAATGAGAGATTTAGGGAGAGAGAGAATAAAAGAGAGAGAGGGAGAGAGAGAAAACGAGAGAGAGATTGAGAGAGAGGGAGACAGAATGAGAGATAGAATGAGAGATAGATTCAGGGGGAGAAAGAGAATGAGAGAAAGGGAAGAGAATGAGAGAGAGAGAAAAAGAGATTGACAGAAGGGGAGAGATGGAGAGAGAGTGGGAGATTAAGAGAAGGGAAGAGAGGAGACTGAGAGAGGAAGAGAGAATAAGAGAGAGATTGAGAGAGAGTGAGAGAGGAAGAGATTGATAGAGAGTGAGAATGAGAGAGAGATTTAGAGAGAGAGAGATTGAGAGTGCGAGTGCCACCCGCCGCCCCCCCCCCTCCCCCACCCTCAAAAAGCTGTTCAGTTACCCGACAGGAGAAAGTGAGGTCTGCAGATGCTGGAGATCGGAGCTGAAAATGTGTGGCTGGAAAAGCGCAGCAGGTCAGGCAGCGTCCAAGGAGCAGGAGAATCAACATTCCCTTCTTCAGGAATGAGGAGAGGGTGCCAGGCAGGCTAAGATAAAAGGTAGGGAGGAGGGACTTGGGGGAGGGGCGATGGAAATGCGATAGGTGGAAGGAGGTCGAGATGAGGGTGATAGGCAGGAGTGGGGTGGGGGCGGAGAGGTCAGGAAGAGGATTGCAGGTTGGGAGGGCGGTGCTGAGTTTGAGGGTTGGGACTGAGATAAGGTGGGGGGAGGGGAAATGAGGAAACTGGGGAAATCTGAGTTCATCCCTTGTGGTTGGAGGGTTCCCAGGCGGAAGATGAGGCGCTCTTCCTCCAGCCGTCGTGTCGCTATGTTCTGCCGGTGGAGGAGTCCAAGGACCTGCATGTCCTTGGTGGAGTGGGAGGGGGAGTTGAAGTGTTGAGCCACGGGGTGGTTGGATTGGTTGGTCCGGGCGGCCCAGAGGTGTTCCCTGAAACGTTCCGCAAGTCAGCGGCCCGTCTCCCCAATATAGAGGAGGCCACATCGGGTGCAGCGGATGCAGTAGATGATGTGTGTGGAGGTACGGGTGAACTTGTGGCGGATATGGAAGGATCCCTTGGGGCCTTGGAGGGAAGTGAGGGAGGAGGTGTGGGCGCAAGTTTCGCATTTCCTGCGGTTGCAGGGGAAGGTGTCGGGAGTGGAGGTTGGGTTGGTGGGACATGCAGGTCCTTGGACTCCTCCATCACCAGACCATAGCAACACGACGGCTGGAGGAGGAGCGCCTCATCTTCCGCCTGGGAACCCTCCAACCACAAGGGATGAACTCGGATTTCTTCAGTTTCCTCATTTCCCCTCCCCCCACCTTGTCTCAATCCCAACCCTCGAACTCAGCACCTCCCTCCTAACCTGCAATCTCCTTCCTGACCTCTCCGCCCCCCACCCCACTCCGGCCTATCACCCTCACCTTGACCTCCTTCCACCTATCGCATTTCTATCGCCCCTCCCCCAAGTCCCTCCTCCCTACCTTTTATCTTAGCCTGCTGGACACACCCTCCTCATTCCTGATGAAGGGCTTATGCCCAAAACGTCGACTCTCCTGCTCCTTGGATGCTGCCTGACCTGCTGCGCTTTTCCAGCAACACATGTTCAGCTCAGTAACCCGACAGCCAATCACGCGGCTGTTGGCAGGCGGAAACCCTTGTGGCTAACTAGCCCAACCACCCCCCCCACCAGCCCACCAATCAGCTCCTTGTCACGATCACAAGTCTATCCCTTCGACTCCAGTTCGTCTGCACGTTTTGGGGGAGGGGGGAAACTGCGGTGTTCCTGTAGCGGGTGTGGGTCAGTGGGCCGGGGAGAGACAGGAGAGGGGTTTAAGCACAAAATCAGATAAGGGACAGGACTTATAAGATTACAGACAGGGTCTTGGGGTCGTGTTGGAGAACAGGGAGCCCTAGGGGATTCTGGGACGTCACTCTTTGAAGTTGGCATCACGGGGAGACAGGGCGGGTAAGAAGGCGCTTGCCTCCATCGCTCAGAGCTTTGAGTGTAGGAGCTGGGGGGGGGGGACGTCACTTTGGGGGTTATAGAGGACATTGGTGAGGCTCCGTCTGGAGCAGTGTGTCCGGTTCCGGTCACACCATTACAGGGAGGACATTATTCACCCAGAGAGGGTTCGGGAAGGGATTTACCAGGACGTTGCCGGGGATGGAGAGTTTTGAGCTATAAGGAGAGACTGGGACAGTTTTCCCTTAAGGGGGGAGGGGTGACCTTATAGAGGTTTATAAAATCATGACAGGGCGTGGATAGGGTAAATAGACAAGGTCTTTTCCCCCCTGGGGTGGGGGAGTCCAGATCTAGAGGTTTATAAAATCATGAGGGGGGGGACATGGATAGGGTAAATAGACAAGGTCTTTTCCCCCTGGGGTGGGGGAGCCCAGAACTAGAGGGGGGTAGGTTTAAGGTGAGAGGGGGGAAAGGGACCCGAGGGGCAACTTTTTCCCCCAGAGGGTGGTGCGTGTGTGGAACGAGCTGCCAGAGGAAGTGGTGGGGGCTGGTACAATGACAACATTTAAAAGGATGGGGGGGGGGCATGGATAGGAAGGATTTAGGGGGAAATGGGGCCAAGTGCTGGGGAACGGGGGGACTGGGTTAGGTTAGGATATCTGCGTCAGAACGGACGGGGTGGGCCGAAGAGTCTGTGTCCACGCGATATGACCCTGTGACCCAATCCTGAAAGCAAGGAACTGATTGGCTCAAGGATTGGGAGACGCCAATGGATTTCTGCCTGCCAACAGCGACATGATTGGCTCTCGTCTCGGGGGGAGCTTGTGGGCATGGATGATGTAAGCAGAGTCCTTTGGGAACTCCAAAACGAGGAGATTCCCGCGAGTAAAGTAACATCTGAAGATTTTGTCTTCTTCACTCCTCCCCTTAAGAAAAAACCGCGGGGGCAGGAGGGGTTCAACTGACAACTTATAAGCCACCCTGTGCCTTTTGCAAACTAGAGCAGAGGACCAGGAGACAGTCAGAGAGGCCTGACAATGGTCTTCACCGTGAAATGGGGACAGGAGATTCAGAGATCGGTCCTCCCGGTCTTCACCTCCCTCCATGACACCCTTATTTTTTTTCTCTTTGAGAGATTTAATGGGGCCCGTAGCTAAACTTATTTCGAAAAATACTTTCTCCAGACTAGGCCTGAGGCCAGGCCTGAGTTTGTTGACCATTCCTGACGGAACAGAAGGAGTAAACCGACGACTTTCACAAAATGCGGACAATCTTTAGCTCTTGTGCGAGAGAGACGGGCTGGATTCCAATTGGGGACGTGACGGGGAGCAACTTAGAATCGTTGGTGGGGGGAAACGGGGGTGTTGAGGTGCAGTCAGATGTGAGTGGTGGCCATTCAGCACCTCCTAACCCCCATTGGTGCTGGTCGTCTGAATTTCAGGCAGCTCCCTCTACACTGTCCCCACGATCAAACTCTACGAAGGAAGAGGGTTAGATACAGAGTAAAGCTCCCTCTACACCGTCCCCCACTCCCAGGGACAGGGGGTTAGATACAGAGTAAAGCTCCCTCTACACTGTCCCCCACTCCCAGGGACAGGGGGTTAGATACAGAGTAAAGCGCCCTCTACACCATCCCCCACTCCCAGGGACAGGGGGTTAGATATAGAGTAAAGCTCCCTCTACACAGTCCCCCACTCCCAGGGACAGGGGGTTAGATACAGAGTAAAGCTCCCTCTACACCGTCCCCCACTCCCAGGGACAGGGGGTTAGATACAGGGTAAAGCTCCCTCTACACTGTCCTCCCACTCCCAGGGACAGGGGGTTAGATACAGAGTAAAGCTCCCTCTACACCGTTCCCCACTCCCAGGGACAGGGGGTTAGATACAGAGTAAAGCTCCCTCTACACCGTCCCCCACTCCCAGGGACAGGGGGTTAGATACAGAGTAAAGCTCCCTCTACACCGTCCCCCACTCTCAGGGACAGGGGGTTAGATACAGAGTAAAGCTCCCTCTACACTGTCCCCCACTCCCAGGGACAGGGGGTTAGATACAGAGTAAAGCGCCCTCTACACCATCCCCCACTCCCAGGGACAGAGGGTTAGATATAGAGTAAAGCTCCCTCTACACAGTCCCCCACTCCCAGGGACAGGGGTTAGATACAGAGTAAAGCTCTCTCTACACCATCCCCCACTCCCAGGGACAGGGGGTTAGATACAGGGTAAAGCTCCCTCTACACTGTCCTCCCACTCCCAGGGACAGGGGGTTAGATACAGAGTAAAGCTCCCTCTACACCGTTCCCCACTCCCAGGGACAGGGGGTTAGATACAGAGTAAAGCTCCCTCTACACCGTCCCCCACTCCCAGGGACAGGGGGTTAGACATAGACCTGGAAAGACTTGATGAAAGTCCATAAGAGAGTCCGGATTCCTTCCCCTTTGCTGAGAAGTTTCACCAGCCGCATTACTCGGAATAGTCGGAAAAATGTGATGGAAATCCGAGAACTGTCTTCGGAACTCTGGAAAAGGGAACCGGCAGGAAGTTACCGCAGCGTTTGGGAGGAGAACACAGTCACTGTCAATTAGCCAGACCGGACAGGCCCAGGGTGCTGTGGGAGGGTCAGTGCTGAGGGAGCGGGCGCTGTGGGAGGGTCAGTGCTGAGGGAGCGGGCGCTGTGGGAGGGTCAGTGCTGAGGGAGTGGGTGCTGTGGGAGGGTCAGTGCTGGGGGAGCGGGCGCTGTGGGAGGGTCAGTGCTGAGGGAGTGGGTGCTGTGGGAGGGTCAGTGCTGAGGGAGTGGGTGCTGTGGGAGGGTCAGTGCTGAGGGAGCGGGTGCTGTGGGAGGGTCAGTGCTGAGGGAGCGGGCGCTGTGGGAGGGTCAATGCTGACCGAGCGGGTGCTGTGGGAGGGTCAGTGCTGAGGGAGCGGGTGCTGTGGGAGGGTCAGTGCTGAGGGAGCGGGCGCTGTGGGAGGGTCAGTGCTGAGGGAGCGGGTGCTGTGGGAGGGTCAGTGCTGTGGGAGGGTCAGTGCTAAGGGAGTGGGTGCTGTTGAAGGGTCAATGCTGAGGGAGCGGGTGCTGTGGGAGGGTCAGTGCTGAGGGAGTGGGTGCTGTGGGAGGGTCAGTGCTGAGGGAGCGGGTGCTGTGGGAGGGTCAGTGCTGAGGGAGCGGGTGCTGTGGGAGGGTCCGTGCTGAGGGAGCGGGCGCTGTGGGAGGGTCAGTGCTGAGGGAGCGGGTGCTGTGGGAGGGTCAGTGCTGTGGGAGGGTCAGTGCTAAGGGAGTGGGTGCTGTTGAAGGGTCAATGCTGAGGGAGCGGGTGCTGTGGGAGGGTCAGTGCTGAGGGAGCGGGTGCTGTGGGAGGGTCAGTGCTGAGGGAGTGGGTGCTGTGGGAGGGTCAGTGCTGAGGGAGCGGGCGCTGTGGGACGGTCAGTGCTGAGGGAGCGGGTGCTGTGGGAGGGTCAGTGCTGAGGGAGCGGGTGCTGTGGGAGGGTCAGTGCTGAGGGAGTGGGTGCTGTGGGAGGGTCAGTGCTGAGGGAGCGGGTGCTGTGGGAGGGTCAGTGCTGAGGGAGGGTCAGTGCTGAGGGAGCGGGTGCTGTGGGAGGGTCAGTGCTGTGGGAGGGTCAGTGCTAAGGGAGTGGGTGCTGTTGAAGGGTCAATGCTGAGGGAGCGGGTGCTGTGGGAGGGTCAGTGCTGAGGGAGTGGGTGCTGTGGGAGGATCAGTGCTGAGGGAGCGGGTGCTGTGGGAGGGTCAGTGCTGAGGGAGCGGGTGCTGTGGGAGGGTCAGTGCTGAGGGAGCGGGCGCTGTGGGACGGTCAGTGCTGAGGGAGCGGGTGCTGTGGGAGGGTCAGTGCTGAGGGAGCGGGTGCTGTGGGAGGGTCAGTGCTGAGGGAGCGGGTGCTGTGGGAGGGTCCGTGCTGAGGGAGCGGGTGCTGTGGGAGGGTCAGTGCTGAGGGAGTGGGTGCTGTGGGAGGGTCAGTGCTGAGGGAGCGGGCGCTGTGAGAGGGTCAGTGCTGAGGGAGTGGGCGCTGTGGGAGGGTCAGTGCTGAGGGAGTGGGTGCTGTGGGACGGTCAGTGCTGAGGGAGTGGGTGCTGTGGGACGGTCAGTGCTGAGGGAGTGGGTGCTGTGGGACGGTCAGTGCTGAGGGAGCGGGTGCTGTGGGAGGATCAGCGCTCATGAAAATAATGAAATGGACCAATACCTCACCAAGATGCCCACCATTCTGGTTATGATGGAACAGTTATGGATGGAAGGTTCCAGGAGGATTGAGGAGGAGATGATGATGATGATGATGATGATGATAAAATTTACAACATGGAGCATCAAAGAGAAAATAAATTGTTAAGTTGTCACCTCATCATAGATATCGGGTGGGTTCCATACAGAATAACAGATACCCCGGGAGGGAATTACAGACTGGAATCTAATCGAGGGGTTCGGGGTGGTTTATGTACAGAATAACAGATACCCGGGAGGGAGTTACAGACTGGAATCTAATCGAGGGGTTCGGGGTGGTTTATGTACAGAATAACAGATACCCGGGAGGGAGTTACAGACTGGAATCTAATCGAGGGGTTCGGGGATGGTGATGGGGTGTGTGTGAGTGGGAGGGAGCTGACACTCACACCCGCTATCTCTCGGATCAGTTGGCAATACTCACGTTAATCTCTGTCACGGCAATGTCCACCAGACTGCCAACAACGATGAGGGCATCGAATGTGTTCCAGGCATCAGAGAAATAATGCTGTTAGCACGGAGATCAGGGAGGGAGGGAGCGAGGGGGCGGCAGGAGGGAGAGAGTGAGATAGAGAGAGAGAGAGAGAGAGAGAGAGGGACAGAGAGAGTGGGAGCAGGAAAAGGAGGGAGAGCGAGAGGGACAGAGAGAGAGAGAGAGAGAGAGAGGGACAGAGAGTGTGGGAGCAGGAAAAGGAGAGAGAGAGAGAGAAGGAATGATCGATCGGGACAGAGAGAGAAAATCAGACTCAGAGACACGTTTTTATGCTTTTTCCAATGAATATCAGAGTATTCTACCTTTAGAATATTGCAGAGAATAATAGGGAGGGGGTGTAGGGGGCTGGAGGAGGGGACGGAGATAGGGAGGGGGTGTAGGGGGCTGGAGGAGGGGACGGAGATAGGGAGGGGGTTTAGGAGGGGACGGGGATAGGGAGGGGGTACAGGGCCTTGAGGAGGGGACGGAGATAGGGAGGGGGTGTAGGGGGAGGGAGGAGGGGACGGAGATAGGGAGGGAGTGTAGGGGCTGGAGGAGGGGACGGAGATAGGGAGGGGGGTGTAGGGGCTGGAGGAGGGGACGGAGATAGGGAGGGGGTGTCGGGGCTGGAGGAGGGGACGGAGATAGGGAGGGGGTGTAGGGGCTGGAGGAGGGGACGGAGATAGGGAGGGGGTGTAGGGGCTGAGGAGGGGACGGAGATAGGGAGGGAGTGTAGGGGGCTGGAGGAGGAGGGGGACGGGGGATGGGTGAAGTGGGGGCGGGCAGAGGCCTACCCTGGGTTTGAAGGCGATGATCTTGAGCAACATCTCGATGGTGAAGAGTCCGGTGAAGACCATGTTGAGCAGGTCCATGGCGAAATTGAAGGGATCTGACTGTCCGTGGTGCTGCAGAGGCAAGGGCAGCCCAGCGTCACCCTCACTGCTGCTGCTGGAGTACTCCGACAGGCTTTCGGGCCTAGCCGCCATTCCCCGGAATAGGAGGAGGGATGTGCTGAATGGACTCCCATTCCTCTGTATAGGAGCAGGGTGGGGCTGAATTGCCTCCCGTCTCTGTGTACAGGAGGAGGGTGAGGGGCTGAATGGCCTCAGCAGTGGGCTCAGTGTGGCGTGTTCTCCGTCCGCCGTTTCTACCCCTGCTGGGTGTCCCACCCCACACCACAGGGACAGCCCTGAGTCGGTGCCCAGGTGCGTTCGGCTAGCGCCTGCACCCTCCCTCAGCAGGTACCGGGAGCCCCAGGCCTAGCCGAACGCTGCCCTCCCGGGGGTCGGCCCGGCCCCTGGGTTACCTGCATGGCCAGGGTGATGGTGTTGAGCAGGATCAGCACAAACATGATGTATTCGAAGCCGGTGCTGTTGACCATGAACCAGACCTTGTGCTGGTAACTGTTCCGCGGGATGTATAACCGCAAAGGCTGCGCTTTCATGGCGTACTCCACACACTGCCTCTGGACCGGGAGGGCGCGAGGGAACGGACCGAGAGATGGGGGGGAGAGGGGGGGAGACAGAGAGAGAGAGAGAGAGAGAGAGAAGGGGGGGAGGAAAGAGAGACAGAGAGAGAGGGGGGAGGGAGAGAGAGAGAGAGAGACAGAGAGTGGGGGGAGAGAGGTGGGGGAGAAAGAGAGGGGGAGAGAGTGGGGGGGAGAGAGGGAGAGAGAGACAGAGAGGGAGGGAGAGAGAGAGGAGGGAGAAAGAGAGGGGGAGAGAGAGAGAGACAGAGAGAGAGAGAGAGGAGGAAGAGAGAGGGGGGAGAGAGAGAGGGGAGAGAGAGAGGGGGGGGGAGAGGGGGGGGAGAGAGTGGGGGGGAGAGAGGGAGAGAGAGAGACAGAGAGAGGGAGAGAGAGAGACAGAGAGAGAGAGGAGGAAGAGAGAGGGGGGAGAGAGAGGCGGGGGAGAGAGAGAGGGGGGAGAGAGAGAGACAGAGAGAGAGACAGAGAGAGAGGGGAGAGAGAGAGAGAAGGAGACAGAGAGAGAGATAGGGAGGGAGAGGGGAGAGACAGAGAGACAGACAGACAGACAGAGAAGGAGGGGGGAAAGAGAGACAGAGAGAGAGAGGGAGAGAGAGAGAGAGAGAGGGAGAGAGAGGGGGGAGAGAGAGAGAGACAGAGTGAGAGAGCGGGTGGCAGTCAGTTACTGACACATTCAACACAGATTCACCCGATGTCTGTGTGTGAGTGAGTGTGTATATGAGTGAGTGTGAGCAAGTGAGGGTGTGTGTGAATGAGTGAGTGGGTGCCTGAGTGTGTGTGTGTTTATGTGTGTCTGTGTGTGAGAGTTTGTGTGTGTGTGAGTGTGAGTGTGCCAGGTTCCCCACGTTGCCCAGTCCCTCTTTAGATTACTTACAGTGTGGAACCAGGCCCTTCGGCCCCACAAGTCCACACCGACCCTCCGAAGCGCAACCCACTCAGACCCATTCCCCTCCATTGACCCCTTCACCTCACACTATGTACAATTTAGCACGGCCAATCCCACCCTAACCTGTATATCTTCGGACTGTGGGAGGAAACTGGAGCACCCGGAGGAAACCCACGCAGACACGGGGAGAACGTGCAAACTCCACCCAGACAGTCGCCTGAGGCGGGAATTGAACCCGGGTCCCTGGCGCTGTGAGGCAGCAGTGCTAACCACTGTGCCACCATGCTGGCAAAGGTTAAGGGGAACACATCACTGTACCCACAGGGAGAGAGCACAGTAACTGCAGGGAGAGAGCACAGTAACTGCAGGGAGAGAGCACAATAACCGCAGAGAGAGAGCACAGTAACCGCAGGGAGAGAGCACAGTAACTGCAGGGAGAGAGCACAGTAACTGCAGGGAGAGGGCACAGTAACTGCAGGGAGAGAGCACAGTAACTGCAGGGAGAGAGCACAGTAACTGCAGGGAGAGACCTCAGTAACTGCAGTGAGAGAACACAGTAACCGCAGGGTGAGAGTACAGTAACTGCAGGGGGAGAGCACAGTAACTGCAGGGTGAGAGCACAGTAACTGCAGGAAGAGAGCACAGTAACTGCAGGGAGAGAGTACAGTAACTGCAGGGAGAGAGTACAGTAACTGCAGGGAGAGAGCACAGTAACCGCAGGGAGAGAGCACAGTAACCGCAGGGAGAGAGCACAGTAACTGCAGGAAGAGAGCACAGTAACTGCAGGGAGAGAGTACAGTAACTGCAGGGAGAGAGCACAGTAACCGCAGGGTGAGAGCACAGTAACCGCAGGGAGAGAGCACAGTAACCGCAGAGAGAGAGCACAGTAACTGCAGGGAGAGAGCACAGTAACCGCAGGCAGAGAGCACAGTAACTGCAGGGAGAGAGTACAGTAACTGCAGGGAGAGAGCACAGTTACCGCAGGGAGAGAACACAGTAACTGCAGGGTGAGAGTACTGTAACCGCAGGGAGAGAGCACAGTAACCGCAGGGAGAGAGCACAGTAACAGCAGGAAGAGAGCACAGTAACTGCAGGGAGAGAGTACAGTAACTGCAGGGAGAGAGCACAGTAACCGCAGGGAGAGAGCACAGTAACTGCAGGGAGAGAGCACAGTAACCGCAGGGAGAGAGCACAGTAACTGCAGGGAGAGAGCACAGTAACCGCAGGGAGACAGCACAATAACTGCAGGGAGACAGCACAGTAACTGCAGGGAGAGAGCACAGTAACTGCAGGGAGACAGCACAGTAACTGCAGGGAGAGAGCACAGTAACTGCAGGGAGAGAGCACAGTAACTGCAGGGAGACAGCACAATAACTGCAGGGAGACAGCACAGTAACTGCAGGGAGACAGCACAGTAACTGCAGGGAGAGAGCACAGTGACTGCAGGGAGAGAGCACAGTAACCGCAGGGAGAGAGCACAGTAACTGCAGGGAGACAGCACAGTAACTGCAGGGAGAGAGCACAGTAACTGCAGGGAGAGAGCACAGTAACTGCAGGGAGAGAGCACAGTAACCGCAGGGAGACAGCACAGTAACTGCAGGGAGAGAGCACAGTAACCGCAGGGAGAGAGCACAGTAATTGCATGGAGAGAGCACAGTAATTGCATGGAGAGAGCACAGTAACCGCAGGGAGAGAGCACAGTAACTGCAGGGAGAGAGCACAGTAACCGCAGTGAGAGAGCACAGTAACCTCTAGGAGAGAGCACAGTAACTGCAGGCAGAGAGCACAGTAACCGCAGGGAGAGAGCACAGTAACCGCAGGGAGAGAGCACAGTAACTGCAGGGAGAGAGCACAGTAACTGCAGGGTGAGAGCATAGTAACCGCAGGGAGAGAGCACAGGAACTGCAGGGAGAGAGCGCAGTAACTGCAGGGAGAGAGCACAGTAACTGCAGGGAGAGAGTACAGGAACTGCAGGGAGAGAGCACAGTAACCGCAGTGAGAGAGCACAGTAACCGCAGAGAGAGAGCACAGTAACTGCAGGGAGAGAGCACAGTAACTGCAGGCAGAGAGCACAGTAACTGCAGAGAGAGAGCACAGTAACCGCAGGGAGAGAGCACAGTAACTGCAGGGAGAGAGCACAGTAACTGCAGGGAGAGAGCACAGTAACCGCAGGGAGAGAGATCAGCAACTGCAGGGAGAGAGCACAGTAACTGCAGGGAGAGAGCACAGCAACTGCAGGGAGAGAGCACAGTAACTGCAGGGAGAGAGCATAGTAACTGCAGGGAGAGAGCACAGTAACCGCAGGGAGAGAGCACAGTAACCGCAGGGAGAGAGCACAGTAACTGCAGGGAGAGTGCACAGTAACCGCAGGGAGAGAGCACAGTAACTGCAGGGAGAGAGTACAGTAACTGCAGGGAGAGAGCACAGTAACCGCAGGGAGAGAGCACAGTAACTGCAGGGAGAGAGCACAGTAACCGCTGGGAGAGAGCACAGTAACTGCAGGGAGAGAACACAGCAACTGCAGGGAGAGAGCACAGTGACTGCAGGGAGAGAGCACAGTAACCGCAGGGAGAGCACAGTAACTGCAGGGAGAGAGCACAGTAACCGCAGGGAGAGAGCACAGTAACCGCAGGGAGAGAGCACAGTAACTGCAGCGAGGGAGCACAGTAACCGCAGGGAGAGAGCACAGTAACCGCAGAGAGAGAGCACAGTAACCGCAGGGAGAGAGCACAGTAACTGCAGAGAGAGAGCACAGTAACTGCAGGGAGAGAGCACAGTAACTGCAGAGGGAGAGCACAGTAACTGCAGGGAGAGAGTACAGTAACTGCAGGGAGAGAGCACAGTAACCGCAGGGAGAGAGCACAGTAACTGCAGGGAGAGAGCACAGCAACTGCAGAGAGAGAGCACAGTAACCGCAGGGAGAGAGCACAGTAACCGCAGGGAGAGAGCACAGTAACCGCAGGCAGAGAGAGCACAGTAACCGCAGAGAGAGAGCACAGTAACTGCAGGCAGAGAGAGCACAGGCTGTGTTCTTCACTGTGGGCTGTGAGAGGGGAAACGGCTGGACTAAGCCACGGAAACCGCAGCCAGCGGCGGTGCTGCCACAGCAGTCTGTGGCCCTCTTTGTGAGTGGTGTTGAGCCAGCTGCCTGGGTCAGGGGCCGAGGTACCTGGTTCTTGTCCAGCTCACAGTCCTGGTACTCCTTCTCGCCCTGCTCCCGGAAGGTGATGATGACAAAGCCCACGAAGATGTTCATCATGAAGAAGGCGATGATGATGATGTAGACGATGAAGAAAGCCGAGATCTCCAGCCTGTAGTTATAGATCGGCCCCTTGTCCTCAGCGTTGGCATCGATCGCTTTGTACAGGAGCCTGTCCACGGGTCAGACAGTCACAATCCAGACACACACTCACACTCACACACACTGACACACACACTCACACACGCAGAGACACACACTCACACACACACTCATACACACACTCACACACACACTCACTCACACACACGCATACACACATACAAACACACACACTCATGCACACGCAGACACACACACACTCACACACAGACACACTCACTCACACACACACACAGACATATGGACAGAAACAGACACATTCACAGACACACACACATACATATTCCTACACGTACACTCACACACACACACAAATTCTCACACCCTCACACACACTCACACACACACTCTCACTCTATCACACATATACTCTCACACACACACATTCACACAAACACACTCTCACACACACACACACACGCACACACAGACACAGACACACATATTCATGCACACAAACACAGACACACAGACATACACACACACAGACACACACACACACATACAAACACACAGATACAAACACACATTCACAGACACACACGCGGACACACACACAGATACAGACACTCACACACAGACAAACACACACTAACGCACACACAGACACACACTCACAAACATACTCACACAAACATACACTCATGCACACACATTCAGACACACAAACACACAGACACACACACAAACTCACACACTCACGCACACACAGACACACACACACACACGTACACACTCACACAGACAGACACAGGGACAGAGACATAGACGCACACATTCGAACACACACACACACAGACAGACACAGACAGACACACACACAGACAGACAGACACACAGACAGAGACACACACACAGACACACACATACGTACACACACACTCACACACACTCACTCACACAGACAGACACAGACACACACACACACACACCCCCACACAGACACAGAGTCAGAGACACAGACACACACACTCGGACCCACACACAGACCCACACAGACAGACATAGAGACACATACACACTCACACAGACAGACACAGAGACACACACACACACACTCACACAGAGAGAGACACACACACATACACACGTACACACTCACACAGACAGACACAGAGTCAGAGACAGAGACACACACGCTCGGACACACACACACACTCACACAGACACAGACACTCACACAGACAGACACAGAGACAGAGAGACACAGACAGAGAGACACAGAGAGACACAGAGACAGAGACACACAGACAGAGACACAGAGACACAGGCAGAGGGACACAGAGACACAGAGAGACAGAGAGACACAGAAACAGAGAGACAGAAAGACACAGACACAGACAGAGAGACACAGACAGAGAGACACAGAGAGACACAGAGACACAAAGGGACACACAGAGAGACACAGACAGAGAGACACAGATACAGACAGGGAGAAACACAGACAGAGAGACACAGAGACACAGACACAGAGAGACACAGAGACACAGACACAGAGAGACAGAGAGACACAGACAGAGAGACACAGAGACAGACACAGAGACAGAGAGACACAGACACAGAGACACAGACAGACACAGAGAGACACAGACAGAAACAGAGACACAGACAGAGAGACAGAGAGGCACAGAGAGACAGACAGAGAGACACAAACATAGAGACACACACAGAGAGACAGAGAGAGACACACAGAGAGACAGACAGAGAAACACAGAGACAGAGAGACACAGACACAGACAGGCACAGAGAGACACAGACAGAGACAGAGGCACAGACAGAGACAGAGAGACACAGAGACAGACACAGAGACAGAGAGACAGAGACAGAGAGAGACACAAACAGAGGGACACAGAGATACACAGAGAGAAGAGACACAGAGACACAGAGAGAGACACAGGGACAGAGAGACAGACAGAGAGACACAGACACAGACAGAGAGACACAGACACAGAGGCAGAGAGACACAGAGACAAACAGAGACAGAGAGACACAGACAGACATAGAGACACAGACATAGACAGACAGACACAGAGACAGAGATGCAGAGACAGAGAGACTCAGAGAGACACAGACAGAGAGACACAGAGACAGAGAGACACAGAGACCGAGAGAGAGAGCCAGAGACAGAGAGAGAGCCACAGAGACAGAGAGACACAGACAGAGAGAGACAGAGAGACACAGAGACAGAGATGCAGAGACAGAGACACAGAGAGAGAGACACACAGAGAAAGAGACAGAGAGACACAGAAACCAAGAGAGAGAGAGACACAGAGAGAGAGACCAGAGAGAGAGAGACAGAGAGACACAGAGACAGACAGAGAGACACAGAAACCGAGAGAGAGAGATACAGAGAGAGAGACACAGAAACCAAGAGAGAGAGAGACACACAGAGAAAGAGAGACACACAGAGAGATAAACAGACAGAGAGAGAGAGACACACAGAGACAGCGAGAGAGTGTGAGAGAGAGAGAGGAGCCCTACGCTGGCCACCCTTCGAAGGTGGAGACGGTGAACAGAGCCATCATCCCGGCCAGGACATTATCGAAGGTGAAGTCATTGTTGTGCCAGACTCGCTGGTGGACCTTGGGCTGGGTCACATCACCGTCCTTGAACACAATGAAGGTCCCCCTGAAAGAGCAGAGACCCCCCTCGGTAACAGCTGCAGCTCCCCCCACCGGCTGGAGAAACGGCGCAAGACTGCGGAACGCCGGGGTTAGGAACGCTTCGACCGGAACGGGAATGGGGCTGAGACCTCGGGGATTCTCTGACGCACTGTGGAGCGAGCGGGAGCGTGACCACCTCAGATGGGGAGCGAACTGTTAATCCAGAGATCCGGGAAACGCTCAGGGAAAGCGGGTTCGAATCCTGCTCTGGCCAGATGGTGGAATTGGAGATCATTGGAAAGGAATCTGGAATGGAGGGTCCAGTGATTGTTGGGAAAACCCATCCGGTTCACTCATGTCCATCACAGAAGGAAGACGCCATCTATCTTGGTCAGACCTACACGTGACTCCAGACCCATATAGCAATGGCATTGACTCTTAATTGCACCCTTCCCCAGCCCCAGGCAATTAGGGATGGGCAATAAATGTTGGGTGTGGCCCACTTCTTCTGTATGAAAATCCCTCCCGCTCTACACCGTCCCAATGGACCCAAACCCCTTCCCCAATCACTCCCGCTCTACACCGTCCCAATGGACCCAAACCCCTTCCCCAATCACTCCCGCTCCACACCGTCCCAATGGACCCAAACCCCTTCCCCATTCACTCCCACTCTACACCGTCCCAATGGACCCAAACCCCTTCCCGTTCCCTCCCGCTCTACACCGTCCCAATGGACCCAAACCCCTTCCCGTTCACTCCCACTCTACACCATCCCAATGGACCCAAACCCCTTCCCGTTCCCTCCCGCTCTACACCGTCCCAATGGACCCCAAACCCCTTCCCGTTCACTCCCACTCTACACCGTCCCAATGGACCCCAAACCCCTTCCTGTTCACTCCCACTCTGCACTGTCCCAATGGACCCAAACCCCTTCCCGTTCACTCCCACTCTACACCGTCCCAATGGACCCCAAACCCCTTCCCATTCACTCCCACTCTACACCGTCCCAATGGACCCCAAACCCCTTCCTGTTCACTCCCACTCTGCACTGTCCCAATGGACCCAAACCCCTTCCCGTTCACTCCCACTCTACACCGTCCCAATGGACCCCAAACCCCATCCCGTTCACTCCCACTCTACACTGTCCCGATGGACCCCAAACCCCTTCCCGTTCACTCCCGCTCTACACCGTCCCAATGGACCCCAAACCCCTTCCCGTTCACTCCCGCTCTACACCGTCCCAATGGACCCAAACCCCTTCCCATTCACTCCCACTCTACACCGTCCCAATGGACCCCAAACCCCTTCCTGTTCACTCCCGCTCTACACCGTCCCATTGGACCCAAACCGCTTCCCGTTCACTCCCGCTCTACACCGTCCCAATGGACCCCAAACCCCTTCCCGTTCACTCCCGCTCTACACCGTCCCAATGGACCCAAACCCCTTCCCCGTTCACTCCCGCTCTACACCGTCCCAGTGGACCCAAACCCCTTCCCGTTCACTCTCACTCTTCACCGTCCCAATGGACCCAAACCCCTTCCCCGTTCACTCCCGCTCTACACCATCCCAATGGACTCAAACCCCTTCCCCGTTCACTCCCGCTCTACACCGTCCCAATGGACCCAAACCCCTTCCCCATTCACTCCCGCTCTACACTGTCCCAATGGACCCAAACCCCTTCCCCATTCACTCCCGCTCTACACTGTCCCGATGGACCCCAAACCCCTTCCCTTGCACTCCCGCTCTACACCGTCCCAATGGACCCAAATCCCTTCCCGTTCACTCCCACTCTACACCGTCCCAATGGACCCAAACCCCTTCCCGTTCACTCCCGCTCTACACCGTCCCAATGGACCCCAAACCCCTTCCCGTTCCCTCCCACTCTACACCGTCCCAATGGACCCAAACCCCTTCCTGTTCACTCCCGCTCTATACCGTCCCGATGGACCCCAAACCCCTTCCCGTTCACTCCCGCTCTACACCGTCCCGATGGACCCAAACCCATTCCCCATTCACTCCCACTCTACACCGTCCCAATGGACCCAAACCCCTTCCCATTCACTCCCGCTCTACACCGTCCCAATGGACCCAAACCCCTTCCCGTTCCCTCCCACTCTACACCGTCCCAATGGACCCAAACCCCTTCCCGTTCACTCCCGCTCTACACCGTCCCAATGGACCCAAACCCCTTCCCGTTCCCTCCCACTCTACACCGTCCCAATGGACCCAAACCCCTTCCCCGTTCACTCCCACTCTACACCGTCCCAATGGACCCCAAACCCCTGCCCCCTTCACTCCCGCTCTACACCGTCCCATTGGACCCCAAACCCCTTCCCATTCACTCCCGCTCTACACCGTCCCAATGGACCCAAACCGCTTCCCGTTCCCTCCCACTCTACACCGTCCCAATGGACCCCAAACCCCTTCCCTGTTCCCTCCCGCTCTACACCGTCCCAATGGACCCAAACACTTTCCCGTTCACTCCCGTTCTACACCGTCCCAATGGACCCCAAACCCCTTCCCGTTCACTCCCGCTCTACACCGTCCCAATGGACCCAAATCCCATCCCGTTCACTCCCACTCTACACCATCCCAATGGACCCCAAACCCCTTCCCGTTCACTCCCGCTCCACACTATCCCAATGGACCCCAAAACCCATCCAGTTCACTCCCACTCTCCACAGAAGTCCGTGAAAAGGCAATTGGTTAGATAATGCTCAGGGTCTGCAGAGGATGGTTGACAGATTCAGTGAGTGCGGCGCTGGGGGGATGTAGATACGATATTGAGCTCCGTGTCAGGAGGTGTGGGGGTTATGCGTTTTATTTAAACAGGGAAAGACTGCAGAAAGCTGAGAGACCGAGGGATTAGGTCAGCAATGACTCACCAAAAGTTAGTGCCCACGTTCAGCAGGGAATAGGGGTGGGCCAATGGAACATTATCCTTTAATCCAAAGGGAATAGGGAAGAAAGGTCGGGATTGCTAAATACATCCCAGACCCAGGTCAGAGCACAGCTGTAACACTGCGAAGTTTCAGGGCCCCGTATCCAAGCAGACACAGACCGGATATCGGAGATAGTGCAGGGAAGGTTCCCTCGACCGATCTCAGGGATGGAGGGACAGTCTCATGAGGTGAGGGTGGGGCCTGTACCCGTTGGAGGTTAGAGGATGTTACTGCTGAGGGAGTGGGGGATGTGGGAGGGTCAGTGCTGAGGGAGTGGGTGCTGTGGGAGGGTCAGTGCTGAGGGAGCGGGTGCTGTGGGAGGGTCAGTGCTGAGGGAGCGGGTGCTGTGGGAGGGTCAGTGCTGAGGGAGCGGGCGCTGTGGGAGGGTCAGTGCTGAGGGAGTGGGGGATGTGGGAGGGTCAGTGCTGAGGGAGTGGGTGCTGTGGGAGGGTCAGCGCTGAGGGAGGGTCAGTGCTGAGGGAGTGGGGGATGTGAGAGGGTCAGTGCTGAGGGAGTGGGGGATGTGGGAGGGTCAGTGCTGAGGGAGTGGGCGCTGTGGGAGGGTCAGTGCTGAGGGAGCGGGTGCTGTGGGAGGGTCTGTGCTGAGGGAGTGGGCGCTGTGGGAGGGTCAGTGCTGAGGGAGTGGTGGATGTGGGAGGGTCAGCGCTGAGGGAGCGGGTGCTGTGGGAGGGTCAGTGCTGGGGGAGTGGGAGATGTGGGAGGGTCAGTGCTGAGGGAGCGGGTGCTGTGGGAGGGCCAGTGCTGAGGGAGTGGGGGATGTGGGAGGGTCAGTGCTGAGGGAGTGGGGGATGTGGGAGGGTCAGTGCTGAGGGAGTGGGGATGTGGGAGGGTCAGTGCTGAGGGAGCGGGTGCTGTGGGAGGGTCAGTGCTGAGGGAGTGGGCGCTGTGGGGGGGTCAGTGCTGAGGGAGTGGGGGATGTGGGAGGGTCAGTGCTGAGGGAGTGGGCGCTGTGGGAGGGTCAGTGCTGAGGGAGTGGGTGCTGTGGGAGGGTCAGTGCTGAGTGAGTGGGGGATGTGGGAGGGTCAGTGCTGAGGGAGTGGGGGATGTGGGAGGGT